>NC_069505.1:178588727-178728727 GCF_027579735.1 Bombina bombina
GAGTATAGGGATAGCGCTGATAAGCTATTGAAGGACCCCTCGGAGACCCACTTTGGATATGTAAACACATATATCTCTTGTGTTTACATATCCAAAGTGGGTCTCCAAGGGGTCCTTCAATAGCTTATCCAGCGCTATCCCTAAACTCGCACTTCATTTTTTCAGCTGTCTAGTCACAGTCCGGCCCGATCGTGCCATTACACTCGAGCTACATTGATTGTAATGGCGCAATCGGGCCGGGCTGTGACTAGACAGCTGCCAGATTCGCTCAGAGGGAAAACCAGACCCGCTCAGTAGAGCAGAGGGCGGGTCTGAAAAACACTCTTTTTTAATAAAAATTCAAGCGGCAATATTATGTTACATAAAGCTAGCACTAATATGTTATATAATTCTGCACTATGTGCAGAATTATATACCATTATTTTCTAGGTTTACTGGCCCTTTAACAGCTCTTTTGAAAAAAAATAAAAACAAAACCGCCGCTAACATTACAAACCCCCACCCTCCCAAACCCACAAAATAAAAATAAACCTAATTTAACCATTGCCCAGAAAAGGGCATTTATATGGGCATTGTCCTTAAAAGGGCATTCAGCTCTTTTTCGGCCCATTAAAATAAAAAATGCCTAATCTAATAAAAAACACCATCCCCCCCCCCCCAAAAAAAAATCCATTACAAAAAACAACAAACGAAATTATCCAAAATAAAAAAATAAAAACAAACACCCCCTAAAATTACAACCACCCCCCCTCCCCCAAACCCACAAAATAAAAAAAACGAACTAAAAGAGCTTAAAGGGCATTCGGCTCTTTTTTCGTCCCATTAAAAGCCCTAATCTAAAAAAAAACCAAAAAAAAAAAACCCTAACAGTAAACCCCAAAATCGGTACTCACAGTTGCTGAAGTCGGGCGAAAGATCTTCATCCAAGTCGCAAAGCATCTTCATCCAGACGGCTCCATCTTCATCCATCGCGGACCCGGGTATCTTCTTCATCCCTGCGGAGGCGGAGCGGTCCATGCGCAGAGGCGGAGGTCCAGGCGGAGGTCCATCAGTCCGACGTGGAGGTCTTCTTCATGAAAAGGGGAGAGAGAGACAGAGGGGGGAGATAGAGAGAGGAGAGAGGGGGGGAGAGAGAGAGGAGAGAGAGGGGGGGAGATAGAGAGGGGGGGGGAGAGAGAGGGGGGAGAGAGAAAGAGAGAGGGGAGAGAGAGACAGAGGGGGGAGATAGAGATAGAGGGGGGGGAGGAGAGAGGGGGGGAGAGAGAGAGTGGGGGGAGAGAGAGGGGGGAGAGAGAGAGAGGGGAGAGAGAGAGACAGAGGGGGGAGATGGAGAGAGAGGGGGGGGGAGAGAGAGAGAGAAAGGGAGAGAGAGAGAGAGAGAGAGAGAGAGGGGAGAGAGAGGGGAGAGAGAGACAGAGGGGGGAGATAGAGAGAGGAGGAGAGGGGGGGAGAGAGAGAGAGGTTGAGAGAGGGGAGAGAGAGAGAGAGAGAGAGAGAGAGGGGGGGGAAAGAGAGAGAGGGGAGAGAGAAGGGGGATAGAGAGAGAGAGGGGAGATAGAGAGAGAGGGGGGAGATAGAGAGAGGGGAGAGAGAAAGAGAGAGGGAGAGAGAAAGAGAGAGGGGAGAGAGAAAGAGAGAGGGGAGAGAGAAAGAGAGAGGAGAGAGAGAGGGGAGCGAGAGAGAGGGGAGAGAGAGAGGGGAGCGAGAGAGAGAGGGGAAAGAGAGAGAGAGAGGAGAGAGAGAGAGAGAGAGAGGGGAGAGAGAGAGGGGAGGGAGACAGGGGAGAGAGAGAGAGGGGAGATGGAGAGGGAGAGAGAGAGAGAGAGAGAGAGAGAGAGAGGGAGAGGGGAGAGATAGATAGAGAGGGAGAGAGAGAGCGCAAAAGAGGGGGGGGAGAGCGCAAAAGAGGGGGGGAGAGAGAGAGCGCAAAAGAGGGGGGAGAGAGAGAGCGCAAAAGAGAGGGGGGAGAGAGAGAGCTCAAAAGAGAGGGGTGAGAGAGAGAGAAAGCAAAAGAGAGTGGGAGGGAGAGAACGCAAGGGGTGGGACCACTGTACTGCAAAAAATGGCCCGTGTTAACGGGCTTTAGGACTAGTCTATAATAAACTACCAAGGGCCATTAAAAGGCCTTTTGTAGGGCATTGCCCTAAAGTTAAAGGGCCAGTAAACTTAAAAAATAATGTTATATAATTCTGCACATAGTGCAGAATTATATAACATTATATTAGTGCTAGCTTTATGTAACATAATATTGCCAGTGATTTTTTTATTAAAAAAGAGGGTTTTTCAGACCCGCCCCCCTGTGCTCTACTGAGCGGGTCTGGTTTTCCCTCTGAGCGCATCTGGGCAGCTGTCTAGTCATAATTATAGAAATAATCTGTTAACTTTAAAAAAACTCCAATAAAGCAATCCCTTACAATTTGACCCCAACTCCCTAGGGGTCAGAAAGATGAAAAAATGAAGTGCGAGTATAGGGATAGCTCTGATAAGCTATTGAAGGACCCCTCGGAGACCCACTTTGGATATGTAAACACATATATCTCTTGTGTTTACATATCCAAAGTGGGTCTCCAAGGGGTCCTTCAATAGCTTATCAGCGCTATCCCTAAACTCGCACTTCATTTTTTCAGCTGTCTAGTCACAGTCCGGCCCGATCGTGCCATTACACTCGAGCTACATTGATTGTAATGGCGCAATCGGGCCGGGCTGTGACTAGACAGCTGCCCAGAATTCGCTCAGAGGGAAAACCCAGACCCGCTCAGTAGAGCAGAGGGCGGGTCTGAAAAACACTCTTTTTTAATAAAAATTCAAGCGGCAATATTATGTTACATAAAGCTAGCACTAATATGTTATATAATTCTGCACTATGTGCAGAATTATATACCATTATTTTCTAGGTTTACTGGCCCTTTAACAGCTCTTTTGAAAAAAAATAAAAACAAACCGCCGCTAACATTACAAACCCCCACCCTCCCAAACCCACAAAATAAAAATAAACCTAATTTAACCATTGCCCAGAAAAGGGCATTTATATGGGCATTGTCCTTAAAAGGGCATTCAGCTCTTTTTCGGCCCATTAAAAATAAAAAATGCCTAATCTAAATAAAAAACACCATCCCCCCCCCAAAAAAAAAATCCCATTACAAAAAACAACAAACGAAATTATCCAAAATAAAAAAATAAAAACAAACACCCCCTAACATTACAACCACCCCCCTCCCCCAAACCCACAAAATAAAAAAAAACGAACTAAAAGAGCTTAATGGGCATTCGGCTCTTTTTCGTCCCATTAAAAGCCCTAATCTAAAAAAAAAACAAAAAAAAAAACCCTAACAGTAACCCCAAAATCGGTACTCACAGTTGCTGAAGTCGGGCGAAAGATCTTCATCCAAGTCGCAAAGCATCTTCATCCAGACGGCTCCATCTTCATCCATCGCGGACCCGGTATCTTCTTCATCCCTGCGGAGGCGGAGCGGTCCATGCGCAGAGGCGGAGGTCCAGGCGGAGGTCCATCAGTCCGACGTGGAGGTCTTCTTCATGCGATTGTCTGCCGCATACTGAGTATTCAATGCTAGGTACCCCTTTTATGTACAGTTGCTCTCCTATTGGCTGAAAAAAATAAAATCAGCCAATAGGAATTAGAATTGCTTAAATCCTATTGGCTGATTTGAACAGCCAATAGGATTTAAGCAGCTCTCATTCCTATTGGCTGATTTGAATGCATTTTAAGGGCAGTAAAAGAGCTGAATGCCCTTTAAAGGGCAATGCCCATACAAATGCCCTTTTCAGGGCAATGGGTAGATTAGTTTTTTTTTAGTTAGTTTTTTTTATTATTTTGTGGGTTTGGGGGGTGGGGGTTTGTTTTTATTTTTTTTTTCAAAAGAGCAATGCAATTTAATTTTGGGGTGTTTTTTTTTTTTTAAATGGGGTATTAGAATAGGAATAATTTTTATTATTTTGGATAATTTCGTTTGTTATTTTTTGTAATTGTAGTTTTAATTTTTTTGTAATGTTAGGTTTTAGTGTAAGTTTAGGCTTCATTTTTATTTCACAGGTAAGTTTGTATTTATTTTAAAATAGGTAGTTAGTTAATAATTGTAACTTTAATTTAGGTCTAATTTAATTATGTTAAAGTAAGCGGGTGTTAGGTTTAGGGGTTAATATAGTTTAATTTAGGTTTTTGTGATGTGGGGGCCGGCGGTTTAGGGGTTAATAGGTTTAGTTAGTGTTGGCGATGTTGGTATATGGCGGTTTAGGGGTTAATAGGCTTAGTTAGTGTTGGCGATGTTTGGGAACTGCGGTTTAGGGGTTAATAGGTTTAGTTAGTGTTGACGATGTCGGGGAACTGCGGTTTAGGGGTTAATAGGTTTAGTTAGTGTCGGCCATGTTTGGGAACTGTGGTTTAGGGGTTAATAGCTTTAGTTTGTGTCGATGATGTCTGGGAACTGCGGTTTAGGGGTTAATAGGTTTAGCTAGTTTGGCGATGTCTGGGAACGGTGGTTTAGGGGTTAATAGCTTTATTTAGTGATTTAGTTAGTGTCAGCGATGTAGGAGAACTGCGGTTTAGATTAGAAAAATTAAAAATTCCAAATATGAATAAAGAATGGATCTAAAAATTCAGAAACTGATTTATTCTTTTTCTGATTTTTTGGGATTTTAGTTATAGTGCCGATTCGGAAATTCGGATGCATTCAAATCTCTGAATCGGCCACAATTTGTCCGAAAACAAAATTTTGCTGAAATGAAACGCACATGTCTACTGATAATGGGCAGCTCATAATTTTGTGCTAGGTTGTGTGTAAACAATAACACATGATCAGGTATTAACATTTATTGATTACATTTTTAACCAAAGCATTTTTGATACCCCTGATACATACAGTCATGGCCAAAAATATTGGCACCCCTGCATTTCCGTCAGATAATGCACCACTTCATCCAGAAAATTGTTGCAATTACAAATGTTTAGGCATTCTCATGTTTATTTCTTTTGTTTGTATTGGTATGACACAAAAAAGTGGAGAAAAAAAAAGCCAAATATGACACATGAGAATGCCTAAACATTTGTAATTGCAACAATTTTCTGTGCGAAGTGGTGCATTATCTGACAGTAATGCAGGGGTGCCAATATTTTTGGCCATGACTGTATATAGTGCGACTTTCAATAGTTATGCACTTTATTGCAGGTCACCGGTTAAGCACTGCTCTCAAGTGCAATTCAAAATACCTTAGCTCTTTGGATAAATAGGTATTGTTTGAATGTTTTGCACATTCAAAAATATAGAAGGTATAAGCAAATTTATTGTGCTGCATCTGCTTAGAACTCAAGTATAATTCAACATGAATTTTAGTGCTCATAGCAAATCTATTATCAGAGGGAAAGAACTCACTAGCAATATTCCGATATGCATACTGTAACGCACATACTATGGCATACACTATGGGCCAGATTACGAGTGGAGCACAAAATTGCGCTTTGCGAGCTTGATATTTGCGCTCCACTCAGTAATATATATGTATATGTATTACAAGTAAAGCGCAATGCAAACGCATGGACGCTTCCATAGGCTCCAATGGGAGCCCTATATATATTAACCCTTTGAGCACTTTCCCACCTGGATGCTAAGCTTTTTTAATTTTTTTTTGTTTTTTTTTGTAAAAAAAAAATAACTTTTTGCCCCCCAGATACCCAAGACTTACACTGAATGGTTGGGCGATTACCTTTCCAACGGTGGGTCTTGGGGGTCTGTATCTGCTTAGATGCCTGAGATACAGGCTTCTAAGCAGCATGCCTACTGCTCCTATACTTAACATTGTTAAGTATAAATAAAGTTGTGCGGTGACGTCATCACGTCATTGCGTGTGACATCATCACACATAACGTGAACCCCCGGCGATGCCTGTCAATATGCAGGCCCGATCGCCGAGGTAGGAGCGGGTGGGAGCCCCCAGATCTCCCTCAAGTTGGGAGAGTGCTAGCGATGGCTCTGAGCCGTTATTAGCACCAGAGTGGGAAACTCTGCGACGGCTCAGAGCCGTCGTTAGCACTCAAGGGGTTAACTATGGTCTTTTAACAACAGCTCAAAAAAACAAGGCGTATGTCTTGAGCACCTGCAATGTTAATTCTTCGCTTACTTTTGTATCTCCACTTGTAATCTGGCCCATAATATGTACAGTTGTTACCACTGGTTCTTAATCAAACTATTTTACTATTTTCATGGCAGACTACATGTGCTGATGCTACAGAATGAAAAACACAAAAAACTTATGCACAATTTAATTTTGAATACTATGTCCCTTAAAGGGACAGTCTACACCAAAATTGTTATTGTTTAAAAAGATAGATAACCTCTTTACTACCCATTCCCCAGTTTTTCACAACCAGCATTGTTATATTAATATACTTTATTACATTTAAACCTGTAAATTTCTGCCTGTTTCTAAGCCACTACAGACAGCCTCTTATCACATGCTTTTGTATTAGCTTTTCACAACAGGGGACTGCTAGTTCATGTGGGCCATATAGATAACATTGTATTCTCTCCCATGGAGTTGTGGCTGAAAGCACTAATTGGATAAAATGCAAGTCAATAGATAATAAATAAATAGTCATGTGATAAGTAGTGATGTCGCGAACCTAAAAATTTGCGTTCGCGAACGGCGGACACATACTTCTGCAACTGTTCGCGAACGGGCGAACCGGGCGAACCGCCATAGACTTCAATAGGCAGGCGAATTTTAAAACCCACAGGGACTCTTTCTGGCCACAATAGTGATGTAAAAGTTGTTTCAAGGGGACTAACACCTGGACTGTGGCATGCCGGAGGGGGATCCATGGCAAAACTCCCATGGAAAATTACATAGTTGATGCAGAGTCTGTTTTTAAGCCATAAAGGGCATAAATCACCTAACATTGCTAAATTGTTTGGAATAATGTGCTTTAAAACATCAGGTATGATGTTGTATCGATCAGGTAGTGTAAGGGTTACGCCCGCTTCACAGTGACAGACCAAACTCCTCGTTTAAAGGGACAGTCTACACCAGAATTTTTATTGTTTTAAAAGATAGATAATCCCTTTCTTACCCATTTCCCAGTTTTTCATAACTAACACATTTATAATAATATACTTTTAACCTCTGTGATTATCTTGTATCTAAGCCTCTGCAAACTGCCCCTTTTTTCAGTTCTTTTGACAAACTTGCAGTCTAGCCAATCAGTGCCTGCTCCCAGATAACTTCTCGTGCACGAGCACAGTGTTATCTATATGAGATACGTGAACTAACACCCTCTAGTGGTGAAAAACTGTTAAAATGCAATCTGAAAGAGGTGGGCTTCGAGGTCTAAGAAATTAGCATATGAACCTCCTAGGTTAAGCTTTCAACTAAGAATACCAAGAGAACAAAGCAAAATTGGTGATAAAAGTAAATTGGAAAATTGTTTAAAATTACATGCTCTATCTGAATCATGAAAGTTTATTTTGGCCTAGACTGTCCCTTTAACGCACTGCAAACAACCGCAAACAGTCCATTTGCACAACCACAAACTCCCCATTTGCACAAGGTTGGATACCAAGCTAGCCATGTCCCGTTCCTTGTCCTCACTGATGTCATTGAGGGTCTCTTCCTCCACCCAGCCACGTACAACACCAAGGGTCCCCGAAAGGTGACAACAAGCCCCCTGGGACGCCTGCTGTGTTTGGTCTTCCACCTCCTCAAAGCCACCTTCCTCCTCTGACTCCTCTTCTTCAGACTCCTCTCTCTGCGTTATTATAAGGTGTGTTAAGTAGTACTATTCCTATCAGTGTAATCCCTGTTAGGTCCACTATCAGGGGACGTGTATATGGCATGGATTTTAGGAACCGGGAGATGGAAAAAGATGCTTGGTCGGTCCTCCTACTTCAAATTTGGGGCACTGCGCGTGCAATCTACTGTGCCACCAGATATGAGTGGTGTGGTTTTTGAAGCCACAGTGCAGCACCAGAGGCCAGAAAAATTTGGCATGTACACATGCCTGAAAAATTAGGTATTGTTGCAGCCGCTGCTGTAGCAGGGGCCAGAAAAATTGATGTTTGTTTCCCAGGCAGAAAGTGCCCTAAAACATTGCGGCTTGAACCCTAGTTGGTGGCGGATAAGTCACGCAAGTCATCCGGCATTTGAAGATAAAATACAGCAGCGTGTGGACCATTTTTAGCCCAAGGCAGCTCATCTCATCAGGCCTTTTTTAATCGAATGTATCGCCCAATGTCAGTCCCTTCGGGATCCATCCCTCATTCATCTTAATAAAGGTGAGGTAATCTAGACTTTTTTGACCTAGGCGACTTCTCTTCTCAGTGACAATACCTCCTGCTGCACTGAAGGTCCTTTCTGACAGGACACTTGAAGCGGGGCAGGCCAGAAGTTCTATCGCAAATTGGGATAGCTCAGGCCACAGGTCAAGCCTGCACACCCAGTAGTCAAGGGGTTCATCGCTCCTCAGAGTGTCGAGATCTGCAGTTAAGGCGAGGTAGTCTGCTACCTGTCGGTCGAGTCGTTCTCTGAGGGTGGACCCCGAAGGGCTGTGGCGATGCATAGGACTTAAAAAGCTCTGCATGTCCTCCATCAACAACACGTCTGTAAAGCGTCCTGTCCTTGCCGGCATGGTCGTGGGAGTCGGAGGATTACTTTCACCTCTTCCCCTGTTAGATACCCGTTGTGCTGTGACATCACCCTTATACGCTGTGTAAAGCATACTTTTTAATTTATTTTGGAACTGCTGCATCCTTTCCGACTTGCGGTAATTCGGTAACATTTCAGACACTTTATGCTTATACCGGGGGTCTAGTAGCGTGGACACCCAGTACAGGTCGTTCTCCTTCAGCTTTTTTATACGAGGGTCCCTCAACAGGCACGACAGCATGAAAGACCCCATTTGCACAAGGTTGGATGCCGAGCTACTCATGTCCCGTTCCTCGTCCTCAGTGATCTCACTGAAGGTATCTTCTTCCCCCCAGCCACGTACAACACCACGGGTACCAGATAGGTGACAACGAGCACCCTGGGATGCCTGTTGTGGTTGGTCTTCCTCCTCCTCCTCAAAGCCACATTCCTCCTCTGACTCCTCTTCCTCACAATCCTCTTCCAGCGTTGCCACTGGTCCAGTAAGCGATGCTGATAAGGCTGTTTCTGGTGGTGATGGTGACCACAACTCTTCCTCTTCACGCTCATCTACGGCCTGATCCAGCACTCTTCGCAGGGCACGCTCCAGGAAGAAAACAAATGGTATGATGTCACTGATGGTGCCTTCGGTGTGACTGACTAGGTTTGTCACCTCCTCAAAAGGATGCATGAGCCTACAGGTATTGTGCATGAGCGTCCAGTAACGTGGCAAAAAAATTCCCAGCTCCCCAGAGGCTGTCCTAGCACCCTGGTCATACAAATACTCGTTAACGGCTTTTTCTTGTTGGAGCAGGCGGTCGAACATTAGGAGTGTTGAATTCCAACGTGTCGGGCTGTCGCAAATCAAACGCCTCACTGGCATGTTGTTTCGCCGCTGGATATCTGAAAAGTGCGCCATGGCGGTGTAGGAATGCCTGAAATGGCCACACACCTTCCTTGCCTGCTTCAGGACGTCCTGTAAGCCTGGGTACTTATGCACAAAGCGTTGTACGATCAGATTACACACATGTGCCATGCACGGCACATGGGTCAACTTGCCCAATTTCAATGCCGCCACCAAATTACTTCCGTTTTCAGAAACCACTTTGCAGATAGCCAGTTGGTGCGGAGTCAGCCACTGATCCACCTGTGCGTTCAGGGCGGACAGGAGTGCTGGTCCGGTGTGACTCTCTGTGGAATAGTACCTGGGGAGCTGGGGGGTGCCGTTGATGCGGAGCAAGATGCAGCAGCAGAAGAGGACTCAGTCGAGGAGGTTATGGAAGAGGATGGAGTAGGAGGAGTAGAGGAGGTGGCAGCAGGCCTGCCTGCAAGTCATGGCGGTGTCACCAACTCTGCAGAGCCATGCATTCCATGGTTGTCAGCCGTCAGCAGGTTTACCCAATGCACAGTGTAGGTGATATACCTGCCCTGACCATGCTTTGCAGACCAGCTATCAGTGGTCAGATGGACCCTTGGCCCAACACTGTGTGCCAGACATGCCATTACTTCCTTTCGCAGAATTGAGTACAGGTTGGGGATTGCCTTTTGTGAAAAGAAATTTCGGCCGGGTACCTTCCACTGCGGTGTCCCAATAGCTACAAATTTTTGGAACGCCTCAGACTTCACCAGCTTGTATGGTAAAAGCTGGCAGGCTAAGAGTTCAGACAAGCCAGCTGTCAGACGCCGGGCAAGGGGGTGACTTTGTGACATTGGCTTCTTACGCTCAAACATGTCCTTGACAGACACCTGACTGTGGGCAGATGAGCAGGAACTGCTCAAGGCGAGACACGGAGTGGCGGATGGTTGAAAGGGGGCAAGGAGGACAGCAGTGGTTGACATGGCTGAAGATGCTGGACCAGGAGGAGGATGGCGGCTTTGAGTTTGTGTGCTGCTTGTACTCATGTGTTGATCCCATAGGCATTTGTGATGTGCGATCATGTGCCTTCACAAAGCAGTTGTACCTAGGTGGGTGTTGGACTTCCCACGACTCAGTTTCTTTTGGCACAGGTTGCAAATGGCATCGCTGTTGTCAGAGGCAGACACACAAAAAAAATGCCACACTGCTGAGCTCTGCGATGACGGCATTCTGGTGGTGGCAACAGCATGCGTTGTTTGGCATGCTGTCTGGCTGACCCTCGGGTGCCGATGCATGCTGTCTGGCTGTGCCACTAGCTCCTTGCGATGACCTCCCCCTGCTTCCAACTCGTCTCCTCCTCCTCTCTGTCTCCCCATCTGAACTTTCCCCCTGTTCTTCTTCTCTTCTAGCGGGCACCCACGTGACATCCACGGACGCATCGTCATCATCAACCGCTTCACTTGTATCTGACAAATCAACAAAGGAAGCAGCAGCGGGTACAACATCATCATCATCATCATCACACCGTACGTTCATGTCTTTAATGCTGCCTGACTGAGACATATCACTGTTATCTACATCCTCTGTCAATGATGGTTGTGCATCACTCATTTCTTCCAAATGATGTGTAAATAACTCCTCTGACAGATCAAGTGAAGCGGCTGTGGTGCTAGTGTTGGTGGTGGCGGCAGGCGGGCGAGTGGTAACTTAAGAGGTGCCCGAAGATAAGCTGGAGGAGGATGGTGCATCAAGGTTCGGAGCGGAAGCTAAAGAAGATTGGGTGTCCTGTGTTAAAAAGTCAAATATGTCCTCAGAACTTTTCGAGTTCATGGTACGTGGCCTCTGAACACTGGGCATTATTCTAGGGCCAAAGGGAATCACAGCACCACGACCACGACGGCACCTTCAGGGTGGCCTGCCTCTGCCTGTCATTTTTTTTTAAATGTACACTACTATTAAACAAGATATGAGTGGTGCCACTGGGCAAGTGGGCACAGTATACGCTGTGAGCCTGACACAAAAAAGCAGACTGATGTTTCACAGTCCAAAAAGTTTAATTTTTTTTAAATTTACACTACTGTTACACCAGATATGAGTGGTGGCACTGGGCAAGTGGGCACAGTATACGCTGTGAGCCTGGCACACATGCTGGCAGACAGGCAACTGCAATTAGATTACACAAGCAGACTGATGTTTTACAGTCAAAAAAGTTTTTTTTTTTTTTTTAAATTTACACTACTGTTACACCAGATATGAGTGGTGGCACTGGGCAAGTGGGCACAGTATACGCTGTGAGCCTGGCACACATGCTGGCAGACAGGCAACTGCAATTAGATTACACAAGCAGACTGATGTTTCACAGTCAAAAAAGTTTTTTTTTTTAAATTTTCACTACTGTTACAACAGATATGAGTGGTGGCACTGGACAAGTAGGCACAGTATACGCTGTGAGCCTGGCACACACGCTGGCACACAGGCAACTGCAATTAGATTACACAAGCAGACTGATGTTTCACAGTCAAAAAAGTTTTTTTTTTTAAATTTACACTACTGTTACAACAGATATGAGTGGTGGCACTGGGCAAGTGAGCACAGTATACGCTGTGAGCCTGGCACACACGCTGGCAGGCAACTGCAATTAGATTACACTAGCAGACTGATGTTTCACAGTCAAAAATTATTATTTTTTTAAATTTACACTACTGTTACACCAGATATGAGTGGTGGCACTGGGCAATTGGGCCTGGCACACACGCTGGCAGGCAACTGCAATTAGATTACACAACACTAGCAGACTGATGTTTCACAGTCAAAAAAGTTTTTTTTTTTTTTAAATTTACACTACTGTTACAACAGATATGAGTGGTGGCACTGGGCAAGTGGGCCTGGCACACACGCTGGCAGGCAGGCAAATGCAATTAGATTACACAAGCAGACTGATGTTTCACAGTCAAAAAAGTTTTTTTTTTTAAATTTACACTACTGTTACACCAGATATGAGTGGTGGCACTGGGCAAGTGGTCACAGTATACGCTGTGAGCCTGGCACACACGCTGGAAGGCAGGCAACTGCAATTAGATTACACTAGCAGACTGATGTTTCATAGTCAAAAAAGTTTTTTTTTTTAAATTTACACTACTGTTACAACAGATATGAGTGGTGGCACTGGGCAAGTGGCACTGGGCAAGTGGGCCTGGCACACACGCTGGCAGGCAGGCAACTGCAATTAGATTACACTAGCAGACTGATGTTTTACAGTCAAAAAAGTTTTTTTTTTTAAATTTACACTACTGTTACAACAGATATGAGTGGTGGCACTGGGCAAGTGGGCACAATATATGCTGTGAGCCTGACACACACGCTGGAAGGCAGGCAACTGCAGTTAGATTACACAGGGAAAAAAAAAACAGACTGATATTCTAGCCCTAAAAAGGGCTTTTTTGGGTGCTGTCCTTACAGCAGAGATCAGATGAGTCCTTCAGGACTGTAGTGGACACTGAATACACTAGCCTAGCTATCAAGTTCCCTATTAAATCAGCAGCAGCTACACTGTCCCTCCTCTCACTAAGAAAGCAGCTTCCAAATGAATCTAAAATGGCTGCTGTCCAGGAGCTGGGAGGGTCTGGGAGGGAGGGTCTGCTGCTCATTGGCTGGAATGTGTCTGCAGACTGTGAGATACAGGGTCAAAGTTTACTCAATGATGACGAATAGGGGGCGAATCGAACATCGCATATGTTCGCCCGCCGTTGCGAACGCGAACAAGCTATGTTCGCCGGGAACTATTCGCCGGTGAACAATTCGAGACATCACTAGTTATAAGGGGGCAGTCTGCAGAGGCTTATATACAAGGTAATCACAGAGGTAAAAAGTGTTTTAATATAACTGTGTTGGTTATACAAAACTGGGGAATAGGTAATAAAGGGATTATCTATCTTTTTGAAACAAACATTTTGGAGTAGACTGTCCCTTTATTAATGTTTGAAATATGAAATGTGCTTTTTGTAAGTGAGAGAGTGACAAGGTTACAGCTGTGGTTAGTAAAGTGTGGAATAAACTGGTAAGGGACAACCTCAATATAAGATGTATAACTAACAATAAGAGTCAATCTGCTCTGCTACGTGAGTGCATTCTGCTACAATACACATTGATATGGGCGGAGCTATATTTGTGATTTCATGCTTGTTTACAAGTCACGTCAACCCATAAATGACATGTATGTATATTGTACAGCGCTATGTATAATACTGATGTTAAGACTTGTTGCACACAAGTTATATGAAAGTTTGTGTCATTCCAGGAAAGCCACATGGAGTTTTTCAAAAAATGTTTTATTTGTAAAAAAAACAATATTCAGAATTATTTCCTTTCTTCTACAGCTCTGTGCAATTGATAAATAATTAGTGCCATAAAAGCATAAATATTTTTCCTGTGTGCCAATGTCTTGACTGTATTTGCCTCAGAAAGATCTGCTGTTTCCAGTTGGCCTGTGGCTCTCCTCCATGAGGGTCCTGTGTACTAATCAGCGTAAGTGGCTTTGAGCCCTTTTGGGGCAGGTTAGCACATGCCAGCTGCTTCCCGCCAAGTAAAAAGCAGCTTTTTACACTCTCCTCCACCTCTGGTGGAACATGCTCGCTCAGGGTGAGTAAAAGGCCCTTCTCTCACTCAATTGGTTGTGTGAGAGAAGGGGGCGGCATTAATGATAAAGCTAGGCAGCTGGCATACAGTGTCCACTGCCCTTACACCGCAAAGCCAGGCAGACACGTTCTCAAGTCAAGAACCTTGTTGGCATCGACCTTAGTACATGGAGCCCTGTGTCTTAGCTGTGTATTAGCTATGTAATGAGACTTCATACCTCACAGTGAAATGAGATGCAAACCTAACGATTTTTATGGACCAAATACTTCTGTATTGTTTTTAATAGCAATTCCAGACAGTACTTGCAGAAATAAGTGCATCTGTGGAGGTGTCATATATATGATAACAGACATGTGTAATATATGCCATTTAATGAGATTTTGAACAGCAGGTGATATTTCACACATTTTTATGTGTAGTTGCCTCTACACTTAATTTTAAATAACCCCATAAAAGAATGATTAATGCTGACTCTATTTTAATAACTGTAAGTAATTTCTTGAGGGACCCCAGATATAGTGCTTGTGGTTAAGTTGTAGACATGTGCACAGCGGAAAAATTTCAGACGGATTCAGATTTTTTCTAATTTCGTTTTGGATTGATTTGAATTTGGATACATTCGAATGTATTTGTTTCAGATTCATTCGGATTCAAATAAATTAGTATGTATTCGTATGTATTTGTTTCAGATTCGATTAGTAAATTCGGAAGTTCGGCATGTGTTATGTTGATTTAGATGGTTCCAAGTTACACAAACGGAATTATTTCACTGTTCTCTCACTAAATCTCACTAAATTTAATTTTTAAACCGAATTGTGATTAGTTCATGGCCATTTGAATGTAACGAATAAATCCGAACTAATTCGGATTTATTAGTTACAAATGCATTCAGATTAGTTTCGTTTCGTTGCTAGGGTAATTCAGAAATTCGAATAGATTCAAATCTCCGAATTTGGCGAATTCGTCCGAATTTTGATTCGGAACGAAATGCACGTCTAGTAAAATGTCAGGAAATGGATAATGGTGTCATTTTTAGTATAAATTGAACTACACTGTCTTTTCTGTGAAGTTAGAAATTACATATAGAAAATGAACGTAAAGAATAATATCTGACTGTCTATAAACAAAATATAAAATTCTCTTATAATAGATCTATCTAATATTTAGATATTTAAAATAGGACCAAATATACTCACTAAAAATGTAAATAACTCCTCTGACAGATCAAGTGAAGCGGCTGTGGTGCTAGTGTTGGTGGTGGCGGCAGGCGGGCGAGTGGTAACTTAAGAGGTGCCCGAAGATAAGCTGGAGGAGGATGGTGCATCAAGGTTCGGAGCGGAAGCTAAAGAAGATTGGGTGTCCTGTGTTAAAAAGTCAAATATGTCCTCAGAACTTTTCGAGTTCATGGTACGTGGCCTCTGAACACTGGGCATTATTCTAGGGCCAAAGGGAATCACAGCACCACGACCACGACGGCACCTTCAGGGTGGCCTGCCTCTGCCTGTCATTTTTTTTTAAATGTACACTACTATTAAACAAGATATGAGTGGTGCCACTGGGCAAGTGGGCACAGTATACGCTGTGAGCCTGACACAAAAAAGCAGACTGATGTTTCACAGTCCAAAAAGTTTAATTTTTTTTAAATTTACACTACTGTTACACCAGATATGAGTGGTGGCACTGGGCAAGTGGGCACAGTATACGCTGTGAGCCTGGCACACATGCTGGCAGACAGGCAACTGCAATTAGATTACACAAGCAGACTGATGTTTTACAGTCAAAAAAGTTTTTTTTTTTTTTTAAATTTACACTACTGTTACACCAGATATGAGTGGTGGCACTGGGCAAGTGGGCACAGTATACGCTGTGAGCCTGGCACACATGCTGGCAGACAGGCAACTGCAATTAGATTACACAAGCAGACTGATGTTTCACAGTCAAAAAAGTTTTTTTTTTTAAATTTTCACTACTGTTACAACAGATATGAGTGGTGGCACTGGACAAGTAGGCACAGTATACGCTGTGAGCCTGGCACACACGCTGGCACACAGGCAACTGCAATTAGATTACACAAGCAGACTGATGTTTCACAGTCAAAAAAGTTTTTTTTTTTAAATTTACACTACTGTTACAACAGATATGAGTGGTGGCACTGGGCAAGTGAGCACAGTATACGCTGTGAGCCTGGCACACACGCTGGCAGGCAACTGCAATTAGATTACACTAGCAGACTGATGTTTCACAGTCAAAAATTATTATTTTTTTAAATTTACACTACTGTTACACCAGATATGAGTGGTGGCACTGGGCAATTGGGCCTGGCACACACGCTGGCAGGCAACTGCAATTAGATTACACAACACTAGCAGACTGATGTTTCACAGTCAAAAAAGTTTTTTTTTTTAAATTTACACTACTGTTACAACAGATATGAGTGGTGGCACTGGGCAAGTGGGCCTGGCACACACGCTGGCAGGCAGGCAAATGCAATTAGATTACACAAGCAGACTGATGTTTCACAGTCAAAAAAGTTTTTTTTTTTAAATTTACACTACTGTTACACCAGATATGAGTGGTGGCACTGGGCAAGTGGTCACAGTATACGCTGTGAGCCTGGCACACACGCTGGAAGGCAGGCAACTGCAATTAGATTACACTAGCAGACTGATGTTTCATAGTCAAAAAAGTTTTTTTTTTTAAATTTACACTACTGTTACAACAGATATGAGTGGTGGCACTGGGCAAGTGGCACTGGGCAAGTGGGCCTGGCACACACGCTGGCAGGCAGGCAACTGCAATTAGATTACACTAGCAGACTGATGTTTTACAGTCAAAAAAGTTTTTTTTTTTAAATTTACACTACTGTTACAACAGATATGAGTGGTGGCACTGGGCAAGTGGGCACAATATATGCTGTGAGCCTGACACACACGCTGGAAGGCAGGCAACTGCAGTTAGATTACACAGGGAAAAAAAAAACAGACTGATATTCTAGCCCTAAAAAGGGCTTTTTTGGGTGCTGTCCTTACAGCAGAGATCAGATGAGTCCTTCAGGACTGTAGTGGACACTGAATACACTAGCCTAGCTATCAAGTTCCCTATTAAATCAGCAGCAGCTACACTGTCCCTCCTCTCACTAAGAAAGCAGCTTCCAAATGAATCTAAAATGGCTGCTGTCCAGGAGCTGGGAGGGTCTGGGAGGGAGGGTCTGCTGCTCATTGGCTGGAATGTGTCTGCAGACTGTGAGATACAGGGTCAAAGTTTACTCAATGATGACGAATAGGGGGCGAATCGAACATCGCATATGTTCGCCCGCCGTTGCGAACGCGAACAAGCTATGTTCGCCGGGAACTATTCGCCGGTGAACAATTCGAGACATCACTAGTTATAAGGGGGCAGTCTGCAGAGGCTTATATACAAGGTAATCACAGAGGTAAAAAGTGTTTTAATATAACTGTGTTGGTTATACAAAACTGGGGAATAGGTAATAAAGGGATTATCTATCTTTTTGAAACAAACATTTTGGAGTAGACTGTCCCTTTATTAATGTTTGAAATATGAAATGTGCTTTTTGTAAGTGAGAGAGTGACAAGGTTACAGCTGTGGTTAGTAAAGTGTGGAATAAACTGGTAAGGGACAACCTCAATATAAGATGTATAACTAACAATAAGAGTCAATCTGCTCTGCTACGTGAGTGCATTCTGCTACAATACACATTGATATGGGCGGAGCTATATTTGTGATTTCATGCTTGTTTACAAGTCACGTCAACCCATAAATGACATGTATGTATATTGTACAGCGCTATGTATAATACTGATGTTAAGACTTGTTGCACACAAGTTATATGAAAGTTTGTGTCATTCCAGGAAAGCCACATGGAGTTTTTCAAAAAATGTTTTATTTGTAAAAAAAACAATATTCAGAATTATTTCCTTTCTTCTACAGCTCTGTGCAATTGATAAATAATTAGTGCCATAAAAGCATAAATATTTTTCCTGTGTGCCAATGTCTTGACTGTATTTGCCTCAGAAAGATCTGCTGTTTCCAGTTGGCCTGTGGCTCTCCTCCATGAGGGTCCTGTGTACTAATCAGCGTAAGTGGCTTTGAGCCCTTTTGGGGCAGGTTAGCACATGCCAGCTGCTTCCCGCCAAGTAAAAAGCAGCTTTTTACACTCTCCTCCACCTCTGGTGGAACATGCTCGCTCAGGGTGAGTAAAAGGCCCTTCTCTCACTCAATTGGTTGTGTGAGAGAAGGGGGCGGCATTAATGATAAAGCTAGGCAGCTGGCATACAGTGTCCACTGCCCTTACACCGCAAAGCCAGGCAGACACGTTCTCAAGTCAAGAACCTTGTTGGCATCGACCTTAGTACATGGAGCCCTGTGTCTTAGCTGTGTATTAGCTATGTAATGAGACTTCATACCTCACAGTGAAATGAGATGCAAACCTAACGATTTTTATGGACCAAATACTTCTGTATTGTTTTTAATAGCAATTCCAGACAGTACTTGCAGAAATAAGTGCATCTGTGGAGGTGTCATATATATGATAACAGACATGTGTAATATATGCCATTTAATGAGATTTTGAACAGCAGGTGATATTTCACACATTTTTATGTGTAGTTGCCTCTACACTTAATTTTAAATAACCCCATAAAAGAATGATTAATGCTGACTCTATTTTAATAACTGTAAGTAATTTCTTGAGGGACCCCAGATATAGTGCTTGTGGTTAAGTTGTAGACATGTGCACAGCGGAAAAATTTCAGACGGATTCAGATTTTTTCTAATTTCGTTTTGGATTGATTTGAATTTGGATACATTCGAATGTATTTGTTTCAGATTCATTCGGATTCAAATAAATTAGTATGTATTCGTATGTATTTGTTTCAGATTCGATTAGTAAATTCGGAAGTTCGGCATGTGTTATGTTGATTTAGATGGTTCCAAGTTACACAAACGGAATTATTTCACTGTTCTCTCACTAAATCTCACTAAATTTAATTTTTAAACCGAATTGTGATTAGTTCATGGCCATTTGAATGTAACGAATAAATCCGAACTAATTCGGATTTATTAGTTACAAATGCATTCAGATTAGTTTCGTTTCGTTGCTAGGGTAATTCAGAAATTCGAATAGATTCAAATCTCCGAATTTGGCGAATTCGTCCGAATTTTGATTCGGAACGAAATGCACGTCTAGTAAAATGTCAGGAAATGGATAATGGTGTCATTTTTAGTATAAATTGAACTACACTGTCTTTTCTGTGAAGTTAGAAATTACATATAGAAAATGAACGTAAAGAATAATATCTGACTGTCTATAAACAAAATATAAAATTCTCTTATAATAGATCTATCTAATATTTAGATATTTAAAATAGGACCAAATATACTCACTAAAAATGTAATTATTTGCTCTAAGTGCCTGATGATCAAATACTCTGAGCATTATGATGTAATGTTTGTGTCTTAGTTTCACATCCAGAATATACATAGCGAGCTAAACAGCGCTCAAGATACAATTTGCCATTATAAAACTGTTTGAGTGACCTTGCAGTACCAATAAGACTTCTTATATAGTCTCACCAGAGTATAGATTTTTAGATTATCGGCCCTATAATAAGAAAAGTCAGAAAAAAAGTAAATGTTATTGCAAATCTACCTGTATTAGAGGAAATATACAAAATATCACCAATGTTACCTTCAGACTTGGCAACTGTTTAATATTGTTTTGTAAATAAAAACATGTATTTTGTGTTTACTAGCAAAAATATGTTGTGTGCACTAATAATATAAATGAATCAATTTGTTTTTCAATGCAGCACTGACCGTGAGATTCATTACTAAAAGGTTTATTGGTGACTATGACCCAACTCTAGGTAAGTAAATGTTACATATATAACAGACATTGTAATAAATAAACAGCTGAAACAGGAATTATTTTGGGAAGTCCTTCTATAAGGATAATTATACATGTACCTGATGCCTGGGAGAAGAAAAACAATGATATTTGTATGCTACAGATATTGAAAAGCGGATCAATAATTTGTTCGAGCACTAATACAGCTGAAATTAAACTTGTTAAGCATGCAGGATATCACACGTATTACAAGTTGAAAGTAAAATAATATTGTGCATGCGAAACCCGATACGCGCTAACCGCTGGACTTGGGCTATTGCCACAGCATTAATTTATTTTCCTCATAGACTTCAATGGAGCCCCAAAGTTTAATTAAAAACAAAAAAACACCTATCGCTAGTGCGCTAACTCGATCGCGTTTAACCAAGTGCTCTATTGCCGACGTGACTTATTAATATTTTACATTCCATTGTTCTTCACATAGAAGAACATTTTTTTCTTTATTTTTAAATATATATTTTTATATATGTATGATTGATTTATATCTATAAAAATGCATGTATGATATAGGTATAGATATATATATAGGAATGTCTATTTAAAAATACATTTTCCCCTATGTGAAGAACATTGGAATGTAAAATATTTACAGTACATAAACAGTAAAACACATTATTAAGGTGCTGGGCCCCCTCCTGCTCTTACAAGAGGTTGCTAATCTTAGCTGTCAATGAGTAACTGTGTGAGCAACACACCGATTACAGGTTCAGGCATCAATAACTCTAGCTCCAAGATCAACCCCTGCAGCAGAAGAGACTTGCTTTGAACATAGGTGTGCCACATCGCCACGTTATACCATCAAAGATAGCAGGCCCTGGTTCTCTCCCAACTTTGCCCTATCCTGTTTTCCCATGATCACTATTGGTCTAAGAACCATCCACCAAGAGTGGTCGGTAACTCTCACATAGAGAGGCAGTTCATTTAATTACCATAATACCTGCCTACCTACAAAGGTTTACTCACCGGCTGCGGGAGTCATACCTTTTTTAGAACTCTACCTGAAAGTTTTAAATAAATGTCCTTTGGAATGTTTTACTTATTTTGTTTGAGGTAACTCCTCATACTGTATCCTACCACATTGGTTCTATCTAGGTCTTGGTGGCGTCCCTTCGGGCCTTAGGTTACCCATACTGGTCCCTTTCATTTAAGTCCCTAATCTAGGGTTTAAGAGAAACATTGGCAGCCTCGTAACCTAAACAAAACTCAGGTCTGAAATTCCCTTTCCCCCCCTAGGCGGCTCTAAGGAATCGACTCTCTCCCCTGATATTTGAACGCTCCCTGCCTAACCACTAACTCTGTCATCATGACCTAAGGGCCCCGATAGGGCGTCACCTACCCTTGCTCCGCAGTAACAATATGTGAAAGTAAAGCAATTTGATTTAGCTAACTTGTTCTCTAAAGGATAACTTTATAGTGTACATGCATAACTTTTAAATCTCCAGGAACCTGATCTCATAATCTCTTAAGATGCCTCATACCCCTAGGAGACAAGCGAAGACCCCAACTGTCACTAAAAAAGACAGTTTATGATCATTTCACTCAATCGGGAAAGGACTCTACCATAGATCCAAATGCAGAGCTTAGTGACTCTGAATCACTGGATGAAGAATCTCAGTCAAGTAAACGATCAGCAGCCCCTCCACATCATTTCATCACGAAATCTACTTTACAGAAGATGCTAGCTAACCAGACACGCTCTATCACACAAGAGATCCAACATAATTCTGCAGAATTGAAGAAGGATATCTCAGAGATAGGCGAGAGGGTTGACGCCCTGGAACGCAAACAAGATGATATAGCGGTAGATCAGACCAGCTTACTATCCTACATGGAAAACCTAGCAGAACAGCTAACGCAATTGGAGTTTAAAATGGCCGATCTCGAAGATAGATCCCAAAGGAACAACATACGTTTCAGAGGGGTCCCGGAGAGCGTCGGGCCATCCCACCTTCAAGGCTTCTTAAGAGAACTATACGTAGAACTGATAGATACCCCAGAGGGCCTGGCCAATATGGAGAGAGCTCACAGAGTAATTGTTTGCTTTCATAGTTACATTTACAAAGACAGGTTGATGCAGGTGGCGTTCAAGAAACCTCTCCTGTCAGAGAAATTTAGCAATATTCTACTCTTACCAGAACTCTCTGTACACACATTGCAATACCGCAAAACCTACCAGCCAGTCACTTCGGCTCTCTTAAAATCAAACATTAAATACTGCTAGGGCCACCCAACAAATCTGGTGGTTACAAAAGACAACCAAACCCATATGATATCCACTCTTCACCAGGGACTAGCTCTCCTCACATCTTGGGGTCTTCAATCAAATCTGTCTCCTCCACAACCAGCTATAAACCCTAAACTGAGAGCCTCGGCTCCTGAATGGACTACCAAGGAACAAAGGACTAAATGGTCAAAAACAAATCCACCTCAAGTCCGAACTTGAACTCCATCAATCCTGAATCTCTCCTATATGGAGAAGTCGCACTCTAGAGTACTGGACTTACTCATCATGGAGAATGCCTAAAGTTTGGTTAAGTTTACATGTTTATATGCACTTTGCAAGTCTTATCTTGTACATGTTTGTTGATTGCACTGTTTATTTTCATTCCTCTAATTGCACTTTTCTATTATGCAATAAGAAATGCTATGTCTGCGGAGCAGGGTTAACATGGTTGACTTCTGCTTCTCACTGTTGTTAGCTCCCCCCCCCCAACAGAAGCCCACACTAGGACTCCAATGAGGCAGACTATTTCCGCCACATCCCTTTCCCTATATACCTTCATTCTTACCCTACCCTAAGTCGCCCCCCACATAACCTTCCCTTTCTGGTCCCCATTTCCCATTACTGACTTACATGCCTACTCTCAAACTCCTGACACACAATGTTAGAGGGCTAAACTCCCCACATAAATGTAGCTTACTGGCGAGGTCCCTTAAATTTCACAACCCTGATGTCGTTTTCCTGCAGGAGACTCATTGGACATCTGACAATCCCCATCATACAATATCTAAAGAATACACTGTGTTAGAGTATTCCCCATTCTCAAAAAAAGTTAGAGGTACTGCAATTTTAATCCACAAGAGAATAGCCTTCGAGCAAACTCAGGTCATTAAGGATCCCCAGGCTATTTTCATGATTCTAGTTTGTAATCACGTTAACTACACACTGGTATCTATCTGCCTCCCCAACTCCCACCAACCCAAATATTTAAAACAAACACTTCTTGCAGTAGACCGTGTAAAAATTTGCAGAGTTATACTAGCAGGGGATTTTAATATGGTTTGGGACCCTACTATTGACAGAAAAATCAGTAAACAGACACAACTCTTGACCAAATTTAGACAAGTCATCACCCAATCTAACTACTACGACATCTGGAGATCCTTACACCCTAGAGATAGGGATTATACTCACTTTTCCTACCCATATAAAATATACACTAGGCTGGATCATATTTTCTGCTCTGCGGATACTTTAGATTCAGTCAAAAGTGCTAAAATATCTCTGTGCCCTTGGTCAGACCATGACATTGTCACAGCAGATCTTTACTGGACAGAAAACTCTGGTATATAATATTCCTGGCTCCTCCCTCATCATGTCTTCTCGGATGTTCCTTTTAAAGAGGACCTTAGAAAAGATATTATGTTTTACTTTCATACAAATTATAACAAAACTAATTTGGGATGAAACACTTTGGGGAGCCGCTAAGGCCACCCTTAGGGGACTTATTATTAGGAGGCAAGCCTACTTGAAAAAGCAGTCTGGTTTACCCCTATCCCAATCCCACATTGAGCTACAATGCCTAGAACTCACTAATCAGACCTCACCCTCAGCTTCCACCACACACCAAATCACAAAACTTAGAAATCATATCTGTCAACTCGAGTTAAAGCGCACCCAATCCAATCTCCTAAAGCTGAAACAACTCTTCTACTATAAGAGTAACAAAGCGGATACCCTTTTAGCCAATAAACTCAAACACAAACACAAACTACGAAGGGGCAATGTTAACACAAATCTCACAATGGGGGGCAACAAAATCCCCCAGCAAGTGGAAGATTCTAGAATAGGCATCTTTACCACACCATTTACATCTACCAGACTTAATTTGGATCTCCCCTCACTCCAGTAGAACCTTAAATATTACTAACCCTATAATCTGTGAGTGCCTCGCGTTGTGGGACAAAATCAGACACTATCCTCACATAGCCCCACACCCTTCCCTGGTTACCTCCCTCGCTGGCCTACTTTTGGGACTTCCTGACTCACACCCCCAAAAATGGTCACAGCTGGGTGTAAAGCTAGTCTCGGACCTCTGGTCCTCCTCTTCGCAACCACATTTCTACACATTAGAGGAAATAAAAGTTGACACTCCAATGCCATATTATGTATGTATGTGTACATATTATGTGTATGTATGTGTACATATTATGTGTGTGTGTGTGTACATATTATGTGTGTGTGTGTGTACATATTATGTGTGTGTGTACATATTATGTGTGTGTGTGTGTACATATTATGTATGTGTGTGTACATATTATGTATGTGTGTGTACATATTTTGTATGTGTGTGTACATATTATGTATGTGTGTGTACATATTATGTGTGTGTGTGTGTGTACATATTATGTATGTGTGTGTGTGTACATATTATGTGTGTGTGTGTGTGTACATATTATGTGTGTGTGTGTGTACATATTATGTGTGTGTGTGTACATATTATGTGTGTGTGTACATATTATGTGTGTGTGTGTACATATTATGTATGTGTGTGTACATATTATGTATGTGTGTACATATTTTGTATGTGTGTGTACATATTATGTATGTGTGTGTGTACATATTATGTATGTGTGTGTGTACATATTATGTGGGTGTGTGTGTACATATTATGTATGTGTGTGTGTGTACATATGTATGTGTGCGGAACCTGTTGGCTCTCAAATAACTGATATAATAATAATAATGTGTGTGTACATAATATATGTGTATGTGTGTGTACATATTATGTGATGTATTTAGCGCACCCGCAGTATCCAAAATGCAGATGTTAGTGAACTTGATTGGTAAATATTACTTTCAACTTGTAATATGAGGCAGAAATAAAAGCACTAATGATTGCGATGTTAGCTCACAATGGTGCACGTGCATATATTTTTGTGCTCTACTGGTAATCTAACTCATAGTGTATAGAATATGCACAAACTCCTGAGCATATCTGAGTATGCTCTCATAATGAGAACCTGTTTCAACAAAAAGTGCCAAAAAAGAGGCCAATTTGACAATAGATATAAATAGTTAATAATCTCTATCTGAACCATGCAGTTAAATTTTGATTTATGTGTCCCTGACAATGGAATACTAGACCAGATCTGAACACAGCCAATCAGCGATGGGATATGTTTGTAGCCACCAATCACAGTCCCTGTTTACCTGCAGACCAGCAGTGCATTGACTTTAACTATGTATTTAACCCCTATGTATGCATAGTTTTGTTCAAGTAATATTGCAACAGTAAAGTGCTCTAACACATTAGATCATTTCTATTATTGTTGTTTTTTTTTCCTCATTAATAATAGTCATTGTTGTACAGATTAGAGCAAATATTATATAACTGTTTACAAAAAGGATCTTAGACAAAGCACCCTAACCCACTGAGCTTGCAATCTACAGTACTAATACTATATGGAGTCCTCTACATCAGCAAATCTTTATAAATAATATCGCTCTACCTTCGCCCTCAGTTGCACAGCCCAGCTGGCCATTATAACCATTTAGTCATCAAATAAAGGGAACAAGAGCACACTGAACAGAACAATTTGCAGGATCTTTGTGGTGCAGAGAGCCAATACGATTGTTGTTAGCTTTGTAGAGTGTAGAATTTGCAATTGCTTCAGATGAAAAACACATAGAACACAAATTGCACAAAGAACACAATTATCTTCTTACTTACAAAAACAGAAAATGGCCAAAAATGGTCAAATTTGTTCTACTAAAAGCAAATGAAATTAAACCCCTTTTACATCACCCATCTCCCAAATTAAAATTGTTTTTTTAACCAGCTGTCTGAGGACTTGAGTGTGGTGCATGCGGTAATTTTCCACTTGAACAGTACTCTCTGCTTCTTGCCAGGTTTCCTGAGCTGATTAAATTATCATACAATCAGACTCTTTCAAGTTGAAAAGCAGGAACAGCTTCTGCGACAAAACATCTCCAACCAACCCAATCACAATTAATCTCCATTTCACATACTGTTACTGCAATTGCTAAACTGTTCTTTTACTTTGTCTGCGGTCTTATACTTTATACTATATCTATACAGCATCTGAACTGGCTTTACACAAACACTTTATCCAGTAAGCTATAACCAGCTTCTGCAAATAATTGTCCTAAGCTCAGATCTATCTTTCTGCACCATTTGCGTAAATGACCAAGTGCAGTAGTATTAAATAATTAACATGTGCATAATAAAAAGACCACAATTTAACACAATTTGTCCGCCTGGACAGAAATCAACCCGATCAAATACGATCGGGTTGATTGACACCCCCTGCTCTGCAGGGGGCGGCATTGAACCAGCTGTTCACAAGAACTGCTGGTGCAATGATAAATGCAGACAGGTTATGCTGTCAGCATTTATCGATGTACAGCGGACATGATACACTACATCATATCATGTCCGCTCACACTATTATAAATATGCCCCCAAATATGAATTTCAACTGAGCAGTAGATTTTTTTCTGGAAATTTTTCTTCTATTTTCCGGCCCCTTGTATCATGTGACAGTCATCAACCAATCACATACTAGTATATGTATACCCTGTGAGCTTGTGCACATGCTCAGAATGAGCTTGTTCCCCAGAAAGTATGAATACAAAAAAAGACTGCAAAATTTGATAATGGAAGTAAATTGGAAAGTGTCTTAAAACTTCAGCTCTTTCTAAATCATAAAAGTTTATTTTGAATTGAGTGTCCCTTTAAATAAAATAGATCTTTGTATAGGGCAGGGGTGGGCAGACTATACCTGGGGCCAAATCTGTTTTTTTTACTACCCACAAACTAAGAATGTTTTTTACATTTTTCAAATGCATGAAAATAAATGAAAAGTAGAATACTATTTATTGAGATGATAAAATTGCATAAAATTCAGTTTTTAGTAAGTTTTGTTGGAGCACAACCACTCTCACTGATTTATGTATTGGCTATAGCAGGGGTTTTCAAATCAGTTTTCAGACCTCCCTAACAGGACAGATTTTCAGGATATTGAAACAGGGGAAATAATTATCTGATAAGTAAATATGGTTATTAACCTGCTCTCACTCAAGGTAATCCTGAAAATCTGACCTGTTAGGGAGGACTGAGGACAGGTTTGAAAACCTCTGGTCTATAATCACAATATTCCCATCTCAAAGGAAAGCAAAGGTGAGAAAAATTTGAAAACGGAATCTCATCCTAGAAGCCAAAAAGTTCCCAAGGGACTCATTTGTTTTTTGTATATTTTGAATTGTTTCAATAAAAATTGTGGAAATTTGTTTTCTCTCTTGTTGTAGAGGAACACACATAATATCCTTGATTTGGGCTTGATTTGTATTCGGCTTGATTTTGTATTGTAAAATATCTGCATGCATTTAAATTGTATTAGAAAAATTGCATTGTTTTGTAGTCCAGAGACATACCCCTTGAAAACCTTCTTGAGTATGTTTATCTTATCTCCTTCACTGTTGTATTTAGGGAAATTAAACACTAAATAAATTGTAGAAGCATATAATTGTGGTTATTCACACCTCCCTCTAGTCGTGGGTGCAATCATGTTGAAATCTAGGTCTCACTACATTCCTGTGCTGTCGAGTTTGCACATGTGCAGCAGCGATTCTTCAGATACCTGCAGTGCAACCTAGGTTCCAAAACTGTGGCACCCAGAAGGAAGTGCATTAAATGTATTTAAAATGTAATGTCCCTTTAAATTAAAGTGAGTTAAAGACACATTTAACTAGGGCCAATAATGCAAACAAACAAAAGCATGCTATTTATTTATGCATCAGAATATCCCTTTAAGTAAAAGCTACAGCCTTATGCTCAATCTCTGCTTTATTTGAGACTGGAACTGATTGTCTAATGTGGGGGTAAGGCAAAACATTTTATGTTCAGCACAAGAACATCCATTTAGCATGCAAAAAAAAGTATTTCCCCTTCAGTGCAGTGTATTTAAAGGGACACTAAACCCAATTTTTTTCTTTAAGGATTCAGATAGAGCAGGCAATTTTAATCAACCTTCTAATTTACTGATATTATCAATTGTCTTCATTCTCTTGCTATCTTTATTTAAAAAGCAGAAATGTAAAGCTTAAGAGCCGGCCCATTTTTGGTTCAGAACCTGGGTTATGCCACCAATAAGCAAGCTCTATCCAGGGTGCTGAACCTAAAATGGTCTGGCTCCTAAGCTTTAAATTCCTGCTTTTTAAATAAAGATAGCAAGAGAACGAAGAGAAATTAATAGTAGGAGTAAATTAGAAAGTTTCTTAAAATTGCATGCTCTATCTGAATCATTAAAAATGTGTTTAAAGTCCCTTTAAATCATATTGCTTTTTATGTCCCTTTAATATGAGAAACTCTTTTATACATTATATTATAATATTGAATATTGTTTAGTTTGTAAATAAAAGGAAATGGTGACAATGCTAAAAAAGAAGAGAGTCATTGCTAGTTTAAAAGAAAATTATATATATTTTTTTTATCTTTCTTTATCCCAAGGTTTAAATACTAAGCAAAATGATATAAAGTGTGGCATGTGCTCCCTTTTCTGTCCAAATAAATTAATTTACTAACTGAATTAATCCTTATAATAAAACGCTGTGCAGATGCCAAGATCTAATGTTTTATGTTAAGCATTAGTCATTGTCAGCAAAGAGTTGGAAAAGCCTAGGAATGATTAAGCACCTCCCTGAATACTATATATAAGTAAATGCAGTGTATATATGGTGAAAGTGAAGGCAAATACTTGTAGCAATGCTGAATGTAATGTGTTAGTATTGCTATTATTATGTTTAGTTTATATAAATGACACGCAGGTGAAAACTAGAAATATGCTAATGTGTAACGTATTTATTTATTGTTGCACTGTTGCTAGCATATAAATATGTGCTTAAAGGGACACGAAAGACAACATTCTTCTTTCATGATTCAGTTAGAGCATAAGATTTTAAACAACTTTCCGATTTATTACTATTATATGTTCCTTATTCTTTTGGTATCCTTTGTTGAGGGAGCAGCAATACACTACAGGGAGATAGCTAAACCTAGCTAAACCAATTAGGCAAGCAAATCAAAAGAGGTATATATGTGCAGCAACCAATCGGAAGCTAGCTCCCAGTAGTGCTTTGCCGCTCTTGAGCCTACCTAGGGGTAATTTTCAACAAAGGATATTTGCAGAACAAGGCAAATTGGCTAATAGAAGTAAATTGGAAAGTTGTTTAAAATGACACGCTCTATCTGACACGCTCTATCTGACAGGTCAACTCCAGAGCTGCAATGCAATACTGGAAAGTAACTAAGCACATCTGGGAACCAATTATACGAGACATAAATGTGTAGCCACCAATCACCAGTAGTTCATTGCTGCTCCTCAGTGTGTTAAAAAGTCTATTATAATTGTATGCTCTATATAAACCATGGAAGTTTAATTTTGGGTTTTAAGTCCCTTAAAGCCTTGATAATTTGGAGGTTTATTTTTTTAAACAAATGAAAGAGCCATGGCAATAGAACAATAGCATATTCTTATTATTTTGTTCTTGTTATTTTTGCACTGACTATATATTTAAAGGGATAGAAAGGCCAAAAGTGAAATGTGCATGGGAGCATTTCAATATGAAATCTAAGTATTTTTGCTATGTACTTTCATTAGCAAAAATGCTTCTAGTAAAAGTTATTACTGGTTTTCTGCAGCATACACACATATCCTGTGAGGGCCGGTGCACTAGTAATCTCAGACAGCTCGCAGTGGTGTGTGTCGCTTCTGGAGATGTAATTTGTGCCATACCCTCTACTGCTGACTCTCTGAGAAGGTGTAGTGTCTGAATACTAGTGCATATGCCACAGAAAAATAGTAATAACTTTTATTAGATGTATTTTTGCTAATGGTTTATACTGCAAAAATGCTTCTATTACAAATTGAAATTCACCCGTGCACATTTCATTTTTGACCTTTCTATCCCTTTAACACCTGGGTCTGCAAAACAATTCAATTTTTTCTAACACAATAATAGTTTTAAATGCTTACAGTATTTCTATTTTTCACACAGATTTTTTTGTAATGTATTAAACAATTATTGATGCTTTAATAAACAAAAAATGTTTAAATGTCCCTTTCAGGCCGTATTGGCACCTCATAAGCTGCAGTAAATGCTTTGTTCACAGAAAGGTTTAAAATTTGTGAACATATCAACAATAACTCACTGCATTACAGAAGATCTGCATACAAAAATAGAGGGTTTCAAAGCATATAAATTTTATATTTTTTTGCAGTCCAGGCCCTCGATCCGATATGCAGCGTTGCCCACAAAAGCAGGCGACGCCAAATTTTGCGCTGGTTTGGTATCACATATACGGCATAACCTAGAAGTTACGCTCGTATATTTCTGCCTTCGGCCGTAGTTTTTTGGCCCATAGACAGGTATACCAAACTAGCGCAGTTTGGTATCCAATATACAGCGTAAGGACTTACGTGGCGAAAATGGAGAAATCTTACTCCATTTTCACCTCGCCACAAATTGCAGGCGCAGTAAGCCTTATGCTGTGTATTGGAGCCCCGTAACTCCCTAAACTACCTGCAAAATAAAACCTAACACCTAACGCATGCGCAATGTCTATCTACCTGTCAACCGCGATCCCCCGCCGCAATCCCTAATAAAGTATTTAACCCCTAAACCGCCGCTCCCGGACCCCGCCGCCACCTACATTAACTACCCCCTAATGTGAGCCCCTTACTCCGCCGCCACCTACATTACCTACCCCCTAATGTGAGCCCCTTACACCTCCGCCACCTATATTAACTACCCCCTAATGTGAGCCCCTTACTCCGCCACCACCTACATTACCTACCCCCTAATGTGATCTCCTTACACCGCCGCCACCTACATTACCTACCCCCTAATGTGATCTCCTTACACCACCGCCACCTACATTACCTACCCCCTTATGTGAGCTCCTACCCCGCCGCCAGCTATATTAAAATTATTAACCCCTAATCTAATCCCCCTACCCCGCCGCCAGCTATATTAAAATTATTAACCCCTAATCTAATCCCCCTATACCGCCGCCACCTATATTAAATTAATTAACCCCTAAAATACTAAAATATCCCTACCACTAAACCTAAGTCTAACCCTACAAATGCGTGGCATTACCCCAAACTAAACAGCTCTATTGCCAGCCCTTAAAAGGGCTTTTTGTGGGCCATTGCCCTAAAGTAACCAGCTCTTTAACCAGCCCTTAAACGGGCTTTTTGCGGGGCATTGTCACAAAGTAATCAGCTCTTTTGCCTCTAATCTAAATCCCCTACACCGCCGCCACCTATAATAAATGTACTACCCCCTAATCTAATCCCCCTACACCGCCGCCACCTATATTAACTATATTAACCCTAATTATATTAGGGTTAATATAGTTAATATAGTTATTATATTATATATATTAACTATATTAACCCTAATTATATTAGGGTTAATATAGTTATTATATTATATATATATTAACTATATTAACCCTATCTAACTCTAACACCCCTAACTTAATTATTATTAAAATAAATCTAAATAATATTAACTAAATTATTCCTATTTAAATCTAAATACTTACCTATAAAATAAACCCTAAGGCCTAGATTTGGAGTTTGGCGGTAGCCGTGAAAACCAGCGTTAGAGGCTCCTAACGCTGGTTTTAGGCTACCGCCGGTATTTGGAGTCAGTCAAAAAAGGGTCTAACGCTCACTTTTCAGCCGCGACTTTTCCATACCGCAGATCCCCTTACGTCAATTGCATATCCTATCTTTTCAATGGGATCTTCCTAACTCCGGTATTTAGAGTCGTGTCTGAAGTGAGCGTTAGAATTCTAACGACAAAACTCCAGCCGCAGAAAAAAGTCAGTAGTTAAGAGCTTTTTGGGCTAACGCCGGTTCATAAAGCTCTTAACTACTGTGCTCTAAAGTACACTAACACCCATAAACTACCTATGTACCCCTAAACCGAGCCCCCCCACATCGCCGACACTCGATTAAATTTTTTAAACCCCTAATCTGCCGACCGCCACCTACGTTATCCTTATGTACCCCTAATCTGCTGCCCCTAACACCGCCGACCCCTATATTATATTTATTAACCCCTAACCTGCCCCCCACAACGTCGCCGCCAGCTACCTACACTTATTAACCCCTAATCTTCTGTCCGCACGCCGCCAGCTACATTATAGCTATGTACCCCTAATCTGCTGCCCCTAACACCGCTGACCCCTATATTATATATATTAACCCCTAACCTGCCCCCCTCAACGTCGCCTCCACCTAACTACACTTATTAACCCCTAATCTGCCAAGCGGACCGCACCGCTATTATAATAAAGTTATTAACCCCTAATCCGCCTCACTAACCCTATAATAAATAGTATTAACCCCTAATCTGCCCTCCCTAACATCGCCGACACCTAACTTCAAACATTAACCCCTAATCTGCCGACTGGAGCTCACCGCTATTCTAATAAATTTATTAACCCCTAAAGCTAAGTCTAACCCTAACACTAACACCCCCTTAAATTAAATATAATTTAAATCTAACAAAATTAATTAACTCTTATTAAATAAATTATTCCTATTTAAAGCTAAATACTTACCTGTAAAATAAACCCTAATATAGCTACAATATAAATTATAATTATATTATAGCTATTTTAGGATTTATATTTATTTTACAGGTAACTTTGTATTTATTTTAACCAGGTACACTAGCTATTAAATAGTTAAGAACTATTTAATAGCTAAAATAGTTAAAATAATTACAAAATTACCTGTAAAATAAATCCTAACCTAAGTTACAATTAAACCTAACACTACACTATCAATAAATTAATTAATTAAAATACCTACAATTACCTACAATTAAACCTAACACTACACTATCAATAAATTAATTAAATACAATACCTACAAATAACTACAATGAAATAAATTAACTAAAGTACAAAAAATAAAAAAGAACTAAGTTACAAAAAATAAAAAAATATTTACAAACATAAGAAAAATATTACAACAATTTTAAACTAATTACACCTACTCTAAGCCCCCTAATAAAATAACAAAGCCCCCCAAAATAAAAAAATGCCCTACCCTATTCTAAATTACAAAAGTTCAAAGCTCTTTTACCTTACCAGCCCTGAACAGGGCCCTTTGCGGGGCATGCCCCAAGAAATTCAGCTCTTTTGCCTGTAAAAAAAAACATACAATACCCCCCCCAACATTACAACCCACCACCCACATACCCCTAATCTAACCCAAACCCCCCTTAAATAAACCTAACACTAAGCCCCTGAAGATCTTCCTACCTTGTCTTCACCTCACCGGGTATCACACCGATCCGTCCTGGCTCCGATATCTTCATCCAACCCAAGAGGGGGCTAGACATCCATCATCCGACGGCTGAAGAAGTCCAGAAGAGGGTCCAAAGTCTTCATCCTATCCGGGAAGAAGAGTAGATAAGGACCGGCAACCATCTTCTTCCAAGCAGCATCTTCTATCTTCATCCGATGAGGACCGGCTCCATCTTGAAGACCTCCACCGCGGACCCATCTTCTTCCGACGACGACTTCCCGACGAATGACGGTTCCTTTAAGGGACGTCATCCAAGATAGCGTCCCTCGAATTCCGATTGGCTGATAGGATTCTATCAGTCAATCGGAATTAAGGTATGAAAATTCTGATTGGCTGATGGAATCAGCCAATCAGAATCAAGTTCAATCCGATTGGCTGATTCAATCAGCCAATCAGATTGAGCTCGCATTCTATTGGCTGATCGGAACAGCCAATAGAATGCGAGCTCAATCTGATTGGCTGATTGAATCAGCCAATCGGATTGAACTTGATTCTGATTGGCTGATTCCATCAGCCAATCAGAATATTCCTACCTTAATTCCGATTGGCTGATAGAATCCTATCAGCCAATCGGAATTCGAGGGACGCCATCTTGGATGACGTCATTTAAAGGAACCGTCATTCGTCGTCTAGTCGTCGGTTGAAGAGGATGTTCCGCGTCGGCTTGGAAGAAGATGGTTCCGCTCCGCTCCAGAAGAAAGAAGATTGAAGATGCGGCTTGATAGAAGACTTCATCCAGATGATGGACTTCCGACTTCAGCCCGAGGATGGATTTCTTCAGTCGCCGCTTGGATCCAGACTTCAGCCTGAGGATGGACGTCACTCTTCAGCCCCCCGCTTGGCTTGGGCTTGGATCAACACTTCCGAGGCTTGGATCAAGACTTCCGAGGACGGATCGGTGAACCTGGTATGGTGAAGAAAAGGTAGGAAGATCTTCAGGGGCTTAGTGTTAGGTTTATTTAAGGGGGGTTTGGGTTAGATTAGGGGTATGTGGGTGGTGGGTTGTAATGTTGGGGGGGGGTATTGTATGTGTTTTTTACAGGCAAAAGAACTGAATTTCTTGGGGCATGCCCCGCAAAGGGCCCTGTTCAGGGCTGGTAAGGTAAAAGAGCTTTGAACTTTTGTAATTTAGAATAGGGTAGGGCATTTTTTTATTTTGGGGGGCTTTGTTATTTTATTAGGGGGCTTAGAGTAGGTGTAATTAGTTTAAAATTGTTGTAATATTTTTCTAATGTTTGTAAATATTTTTTTATTTTTTGTAACTTAGTTCTTTTTTATTTTTTGTACTTTAGTTAGTTTATTTAATTGTATTTATTTGTAGATATTGTATTTAATTAATTTATTGATAGTGTAGTGTTAGGTTTAATTGTAACTTAGGTTAGGATTTATTTTACAGGTAAATTTGTAATTATTTTAACTATTTTAGCTATTAAATAGTTCTTAACTATTTAATAGCTAGTGTACCTGGTTAAAATAAATACAAAGTTACCTGTAAAATAAATATAAATCCTAAAATAGCTATAATATAATTATAATTTATATTGTAGCTATATTAGGATTTATTTTACAGGTAAGTATTTAGCTTTAAATAGGAATAATTTATTTAATAAGAGTTAATTAATTTTGTTAGATTTAAATTATATTTAAGTTAGGGGGGTGTTAGTGTTAGGGTTAGACTTAGCTTTAGGGGTTAATAAATTTATTAGAATAGCGGTGAGCTCCAGTCGGCAGATTAGGGGTTAATGTTTGAAGTTATGTGTCGGTGATGTTAGGGAGGGCAGATTAGGGGTTAATACTATTTATTATAGGGTTAGTGAGGCGGATTAGGGGTTAATAACTTTATTATAATAGCGGTGCGGTCCGGTCGGCAGATTAGGGGTTAATAAGTGTAGGCAGGTGGAGGCGACGTTGTGGGGGGCAGATTAGGGGTTAATAAATATAATATAGGGGTCGGCGGTGTTAGGGGCAGCAGATTAGGGGTACATAGGGATAATGTAAGTAGCGGCGGTTTACGGAGCGGCAGATTAGGGGTTAATAATAATATGCAGGGGTCAGCGATAGCGGGGGCGACAGATTAGGGGTTAATAAGTCTAAGGTTAGGGGTCTTTAGACTCGGGGTACATGTTAGAGTGTTAGGTGCAGACGTAGGAAGTGTTTCCCCATAGCAAACAATGGGGCTGCGTTAGGAGCTGAACGCAGCTTTTTTGCAGGTGTTTTTTCAGCTCAAACAGCCCCATTGTTTCCTATGGGGGAATCATGCACGAGCACGTTTTTGAAGCTGGCCGCTTCCGTAAGCAACTCTGGTATCGAGAGTTGCAGTTGCGTTAAATATGCTGTACGCTCCTTTTTTGGAGCCTAACGCAGCCATTCTGTGGACTCTCAATACCAGAGTTATTTTAAAGGTGCGGCCAGAAAAAAGCCAGCGTTAGCTACGCGGGTCGTTACCGACAAAACTCTAAATCTAGCCGTAAGATAGCTACAATATAATTAATAATTACATTGTAGCTATTTTACGGTTTATACTTATTTTACAGGTAACTTGGTATTTATTTTAACTAGGTACAATAGCTATTAAATAGTTAATAACTATTTAATAGCTACCTAGTTAAAATAATTACCAATTTACTTGTAAAATAAATCCTAACCTAAGTTACAAATACACCTACACTATCAATAAATTAAATAAACTACAAATATCTAAACTAAAATACAATTAAATACACTAAACTAAATTACAAAAACAAACAAACACTAAATTACAAAAAATAAAAAAAGATTAAAAAAAAAGGTAGGGTGATTAGATTAGGGGTTAATAATTTTAATATAGCTGGCGGCGGGGTAGGAGCTCACATTAGGGGGTAGGTAATGTAGGTGGCGGCGGTGTAAGGAGATCACATTAGGGGGTAGGTAATGTAGGTGGCGGCGGAGTAAGGGGCTCACATTAGGGGGTAGTTAATGTAGGTGGCGGCGGGGTCCGGGAGCGGCAGTTTAGGGGTTAATAACTTTATTAGGTGTGGCGGGGTCTGGGAGCGGCGGTTTAGGGGTTAATGCATTTATTATTAGGAGAGTGAGGGGGGATAGGGGATAGAGGGGTATACGTGTCGGGCTATGTTTGGGAGGCGTGTTAGACAGTACGGGTGATTTTATTCTTTAGTCAGTTTTTGTAGGTGCCGGCAGTTTCTAAAGTGCCGTAAGTCACTGGCAACTCCAGAAATTTGTACTTACGCAGATTTCTGGACATCGCTAGTTTGTCAGACTTACGGCACTTTAGCATGTGACTGCGCCGTATATGGGATAGCTCGATTTGCGAGCTGAAACTACGGGCAGCGCAGGTTTCCACCCTTGCGCCGAAACATGCGCCCTATATCGGATCGCGCCCCAGGAACACACCTCGAAAATTCTCTGAAATATGTTTATTTTTTGTAGAGGCCAATTAGGTACAGATATAAATGAGCTCCTGCACTGATTAAGCGATCACTGTGAAGAATGTATCAGGGCTCTAAATGCACAGCCTGTGTAGGAAAAAAAATACAAAGCAGGAAAGCAGCAAGTTAATAAGGAAAATAAATTGCAAACAGTTTTTATACATGTTACAGTGAAAATTATTCAATCTACGTTCACAGCTTCTTAGACCTTGAGGTGCAAGAGCGCATGAGCTAGTCTGCCACCACAAATTCCTGCTCCTAATGCTCTCTGCCTCCTCTGGGGTGGAGCTAAATTGTCCTGAACAGGCAAGTACGGAGTGATTGACAAGCCCTGCTCTCACATGATTCTCTCCATGCACGAGAGTTCACGCAATGCTGCATCGCAAGTGGTGATTGTGGGTGGGCAGGATCTCTACCTGAGAAAATTGCAGCCTTCAGCTTCATAAATTCTCTTGTATGTATCATTTTATACAGAACTGATTTGTTTAAAGGAGCATAAAACTAAAAATTCAGAGCGTTCAAAAATATGTAATATACTTTTATTATCAAATGTACTTTCTTGGTATCATTTGTTGAACAGTATACCTTGGTAGGCTGATGAACATGCATGTGTCTAGAATAGAGCACTAAATGGCAGCAGTTTTCCAACAATGTATAAAACAATTAAAATCAGTGTTGCAAAACTGATGCCATATAATGATCATCCACACTCCCGAGTCTATCTAGGTATGCTATTTAACAAAGGATTCCAATAAAATTATTCTTTTCATATGAATCACCATAGTTGTGTTTCACTATAGTTTGAAAGGTTATATGTTAAGAAATAATTAATAATTAATCAGTAAAGTACTGTAGTATGCAAAGGTTTAGAAATAAATCTTACTGTTTGACTTGGATACACTAGCACCTATCTCTGAACTTGCAAGTACCGTTTGATGTGTTTACAAGCCAGATTATCACTTTTGCCAACTAGCTTTGCAAGATAATTCCTGGCAGGAGAGGACTTAAAGGGACATGATACCCAAATGTTCAAACATTTGAAAGTGATGCCGCATAGCTAAAAAAAAGCTGACTAGAAAATATTACCTGAACATAGAAACATAGATATTGACGGCAGATAAGAGCGATAGGCCCAGCAAGTCTGTCTGATATTACCTAAAAGTATAAACTTAACTAGTTTGTAGGATAGCCTTATGCTTGTCCCAAGTATTAGTTAGTACATAGGATAGCCTTATGCTTGTCCCAGACATTAGTTAGTATGTAGGATAGCCTTATATTTGTCCCAGGCATTAGTTAGTATGTAGGATAGCCTTATGCTTGTCCCAGACATTAGATAGTGTGTAAGATAGCCTTATGCTTGTCCCAGACATTAGTTAGTGTGTAGGATAGCCTTATGCTTGTCCCAGGCATTTTTAAAGTCTTCCACAGTGTTTGTCATTGCTACCTCTTGAGGAAGTTTATTCCATAAATCAATCACCCTTTCTGTAAAGTAGTGCTTCCTCAAGTTACTCCTGAATCTACTACCCTTCAGTTTGAGATCATGACCCCTTGTTCTTCAATTTTCCATTTTATGTAAAATACCCACAGCCTCAGTTTTACTAAGCCCTTTAACGTACTTGAAAGTTGCTATCATATCACCTCTTTCCCTTCTCTCCTCTAAGCTATACATATTTAGGTCATTGAGCCTATCCTGATAAGTTTTATTTTTTAGACCATGTACCATTTTAGTAGCCCTCCTTTGCACAAATTCAAGTTTTTTAATATCCTTCTGAAGATATGGCCCCCAGAACTGCACACAATACCCAAGATGAGGCCTAACTAATGATCTATAAAGTGGCATAAGAACCTTACTATTTCTGCTGCAAATACCTCTACCAATACATCCAAGCATTCTGCTAGCCTTACTCGCTGCATTACTACATTGTCTACTAAATTTTAAATCATCTGAAATAATAATTCCCAAGTCCTGTTCCCATTTGTAACAGTCAGTAAAGTGTCATTAAGTCTGTAATTAACATTTGGATTTTTCTTCCCTAAATGCACAATTTTACACTTTGCTCTGTTAAACTTTAGATCCCAGTCATTTGTCCAATCCTCCAATTGTTGTATATCACTTCTCATTTTGTCTACCCCCCCCCCACACACACACACCGGGACATCCACTCTGTTACAAATGTTTGTATCATCTGCCGACATACTTTTCCCTGTAGCCCTTTGCTGATATCACAGATAAATATGTTAAACAAAACAGGCCCCAGAACTGACCCCTGATGAACACCACTAGTAACTGCCCCCTCTGCTGAATGTACTCCATTTATTGAGCCAGCATTCCACCCAGTTCACAATTTGTGAGTCTAGACCAAGGAGATACAGTTTGTGAATAAGTTTGTTGTGTGGGACGGTGTCAAATTCTTTGCTGAAATCTAGATATGCTACATCAACTGCTCCACCCTTGTCTAATAGTTTTGTTACATAATCAAAGAAGTAAATTAGATTAGTCTGACATGATCTCCCTGAAGTAAAACCATGCGGATTTTGGTCCTCTTAATTGTTTGTCTTTATTGTAAGTCATAATTCTTTGTTTTAAGAGGCTTTCCATTAATTTCCCTACTACTGAAGTTAAACTAACTGGCCTGTAGTTACCAGATTCTTCCCTACTGCCCTTTTTATGAAGCGGTATTACATTTACTATTCTCCAATCATCTGGAACAGCTCCTGTTAATAGTGACTGATTAAACAGATCAGTTAATGGGACAGTTCTTTTAAAACCCTTGGATGAATATTATCAGGACCCACTGACTTTTTAACATTTATTTTTGATAATGCTAACAAAACCTCATCCTCTGTAAAAAGATTAGTGTTAAGCTTGTTTCTATTTTTCGTAGCAACCCTTAATGTAGACATTCTGGGGCCTATCTATCAAGCTCTGAATGGAGCTTGTTGGCCGTGTTTCTGGCGAGTCTTCAGACTCGCCAGAAACACAAAGACCGCTGCTCCATAACCCTGTCCACCAGCTCTGAGCAGGCGGACAGACATCGCTGGAAATCAATCTGATCGAGTATGATCGGGTTGATTGACACCTCCCTGCTGGCGGCCGATTGGCCGTGAGTCTGCAGGGGGCGGCGTTGCACCAGCAGCTCTTGTGAGCTGCTGGTGCAATGCTGAATACGGAGAGCGTATTGCTCTCCTCATTCAGCTATGTCTTGCGGACCTGATCCGCACTGTCGCAAGACATTTGTTAAATAGGCCTCTCTATCTTCACAATCTTTTGTGAAAACAGAACAGAAGTAATCATTGAGACAATCTGCAATTTGCTTATCTCCATCTATTCTTCTACCATCAGCTGTTATTCCTACCTTATTTTCTTCTTCTTTCGCTGATATATCTAAAGAATGTTTTGTCCGCATGTTTTACTGACTGTGCTATCTCTATGTAAAAAACTGAGATATTTATCTAAAAATTTCCTAAGTATTCATACCCTACTGTGAAGAACGCTAGCCCCACAACTTGCAAGGGAGTGTGATCTATCATGTGCAGGCACAGTCATGTTTCCAATTCAGTTTAAGGAACTTTACTATGAAATCTCATGAGATTTAAGTGAAATCTCATTAAATCACAATAAAGCAAAGCATGACCTCAGCAAATCTGATGCTGATTGGCTATTGCGTTTTTTTTTTTCTTCTTCATTTTGAAGCTTTACAGCAGCTGGAGTATAAATGTTTACACAGCACTTACTCTGGTTAGTTAAAGAAATTTTGAGGTAAAATGTATTCCTTTTTTTCATAGAGATGCTTCGGTGATATTTTTGATGGCAGATTTTTACAGTTATGCTGCATCACTTTCAAGTGATTTAGCATATGAGTGTTAAGTCCCTTTAACAAAAACCTGTGGTTCAAATGGATTCAGATATAGAGCTTAAGCTTTCACTTTACTGGTTATTGATTTAGAGCAAAATAAATAAATACAAAATATAACTTCTAAACATATCAGCCTAGTAATGGAGTCCTTCCCACAGATTATAACAGCGATAAGACATGGATGTCAGTCATGCACAAGCTTTTCACAGGATTCAGTTCTAGTAAGAGACAAAACATACTAACATAAATGCATAGAACTGCCAGAACGTCCGTCACAAACTAGGGGGTTGATTTATAAAGCAGCGGATGCTGCTTCCGACCCACTCCGCTTCAGTTCCGCCTGAAGCGGAAGTTAAGAAGCAACGGCCCTAAGACTGCTAACTCATAAATAACTCCACAGGAGTGAGCACAATGTTACATATATGACATACATGAACTAGCACTGTCTAACTGTAAAAAACTGTCAAAATGCACTGAGATAAGAGGCGGCTGTCAACAGCTTAGAAAGCCTACATAGGTCTAGCATTCAACAAAGAACAAAGCAAATTTAATGATAAAGGAAAATTGGAAAGTTGTTTAAAATTACATGCACTATTTGAATCATGATAGTTTAATGTTGACTTGACTGTCCCTTTAATATCCATTTCCCAGCTTTGCACAACCAAAATTATTATAATAATATACTTTATAACCTCTAAACCACTCAATTGTTGCCTGTTTCTAAGCCACTACAGGCCACCTCTTATCTCTGTGTATTTTGACAGTTTTTCACAGCTAGACATCACTAATGGGTTGCATATAGATACCATTATGCTCACTCCTGTGGAGTTATTCATGAGTCAGTCCTGATTGGATAACATGCAAGTCTGTTTAAAGCACTGAAATAAGGGGGGCAGTCTGCAGAGGCTTAGATACAAGGTAATCACAGAGGTAAAAAGTGTATTGATATAACTGTGTTGATTATGCAAAACTGGGGAATGGGTAATAAAGGGATTATCTATCTTTATAAACAAAAAAAATTTCAAGTAGACTGTCCCTTTTAGCTGTTTTCAACAAAGACTACTAAGAGATTGAGTAAATTTGATCATAGAAGTAAACCAGCACAGTTATAATAATACACGTTTTACCTCTGTAATTACCTTGTATCTAAGCTTCGGCTGACTGCCCCCTTATTTCAGGTTTTTTGACAGACTTGCATTTTAGCCAATCAGTGCTCACTTCTAGGTCACTTCATGTGCACCAGCTCAATGTTATCTATCTGAAACACATGAATTAATGCCCTCTAATGGTCAAAATGCATTCAGATTAGAGGCAGTCTTCAAGGTCTAAGAAATTAGCATATGAACCTCCTGGGTTTAGCTCTCAACTAAGAATACCAAGAGAACAAAGCAAAATTGGTGATAAAAATAAATTTGGAAGTTGTTTAAAATTATATGCCCTATTTAAATCATGAATGTTTTTTTTTTTACTTGACTGTCCCTTTAAGTTTGAGGTCCCTTTAATTCAAATTCATCTTATTTTAGAGCTAAACTCTGGGATTTCCTTCTCTGCACCTGCTGACTTGCTATAGTTAAAAACTGCTGACTTCCTATAGTTAAAAAACTAAGCATCTATTTATGGCACGACCCCTGGTGGAAATGGTTAGCAGGAATATTTTATGATTTTACTGAAACAGATATTCATGTGAAATTGCATCTCTTGTAAAAATCACTTATTGAGATGCTCTCCAATCTTTACAAAAAGATTTATCCCCTCCAGTGTTTTTTACTTTGACTTTAACATTAAAGGCCCAATAATATAAAGGTCTCTGGGCTGGTGAGATTCTATTAGAATGCTGCCAGTGTTTTCATTTCCCTGGTGAAATGATCTAAAGGTCTCTGAGCTGGCGAGATTCTATAAGAATGCTGCCAGTACTTCCATTTCTCTGGTGGAATGCTCTGAAGGTCTCTGGGCTGGAGAGATTCTATAAGAATGCTGCCAGTACTTCCATTTCTCTGGTGGAATGTTCTGAAGCCACTTTTTACCCTTAAAACAGGGTGTCTCGCTAAGGGACGTATACTGTATTTTCATATGGGAAGGAGATGCACATATTACAAAAGTGCAAATCAAAAATCGTAATGTTAATTATCATACAAAACGAATAATTGAACCATTAACACAAATACAGAAGAAAAACTTGTATTGTTAAGATGCATAAAAAATTGTAACAAAATTGTTCACCAAAAATGATATTTTAAATTTCAAAAGCGTAATATTTGTATGCAAATTACACAGGAATAAATTGTATTAGATATTCAGTGAATCATAATTTAAGTACATTGGATGAGCAAAAAACACAAACAAATTTGTTCTCATAAGTATAAAATATAAAGCGTATTTATTGTTTTATTGTAAAATGGGCTGAACATGGGTGTATATGAAATTGCTTCTCAAATCCCAGCATAATTATCTTAACATTCCTGGCCTTTAGATCTCACAGTTGTTTCTCACAAATTAAAAATACTTAAAACAATAATTACTCTGAGGGGGCGGAGCTTGGCCGCACTGGGTAATGGCCGCGTTTTAGAGAAGCTCCTGGGCCCTCTTTACCCAGTTCAGCACTAAATAACTGACATGCAGGGGGGAAAAGCTTCCTACGAAGGGACAAAATTAAGGTGACCACTCGGAGACCACAGGACAGCTGTCAGACGGACAGCTAGCAACAGCTAAAGCATCGAAGTTTCCTGAGAGCTCCATTGCCTATACACGCGAGCGCAACATCAGACTACAGAAGCGTGGCACAGCATGGCGCAGGGCCGAGAAGCAGCATCTAGGGGAAAGTGAGGAGAGAAGGCTGCACACAATAAAGCACCGGAGCGGCTGGACCCGCCATACACCTTTTATTCGAAAACCGCTGCGGAGGTGTTAGGTGAGCACATAGCCGACAGCTAACACAGCAATAACACAGCAATAAACAGCGCAGGCTCGCACTGAGAGGTCACAAGACATAGCGGAGACCCAAAATAGCCTATTATCATATCTGTTGCCCAAAGTACAAGTAGGGGGGAAAAAAGCACTCACTCACAAAGAAAACCTGACATATATAACAAAAAGTGACTATAATACAAGAGAACCGGAGAGAAAAGACAGACCACAGGGCCCACGTGGAATCAGACTTTGGTCCCTACACAGCCATCTTGCGCACCAGCGAAGTGCTTAAATCTTTGAGCAAGGGAGATCGAAGTTTGGGACTACATTTAACAACCCAACATATATCAATTAACCTCAGAGAGCTGACTTTTGTGAAGCACACTTATACTTAAAGTGAATAACTGGTGAATGAAACTCACAAGTGCAATCTCACACTCAGGGAGGAATAACTACACACAAAAATCTTGGGTATGCCAGCAAAAAAAACAACCTAAGACAGACACTCCTGCTAAATTAAAAAAAATAAACCAATATCTGAAACCTATAGAAAACTCTGGAAATCAGATCACAGATTCTACAGAAATGGCTCTCAAGACAGCGCAAGACCCAGACTTGCAATCTGCTGGTGCTTCATGAGACATCACCAAAGCTGACTTACAACACTTAGCAACCAAAGATGACATTAATTCTGCTATGTCTGATATGAAAGAAATGTTTAATGAGATGAAAAAAGACATTAAAAAAGTAGAAAGAAAATTGTCAACTCTAGAAGAAGGTCATAATGTTGCGACAGAGGACATACAACATCTGTCCCAGCTCTCCTATGATCAAGAAGAAGTTATACATAACCTCATGGAGAAGGTGGAAGACCTCGACAACAGAGGACGCCGCAATAACTTGCGGATAAGAGGGGTCCCCGAAAGCATACACCCCCCAGCCATACCGGGATATTTGCAAGACCTCTTTAGAACCATAAAGGGAAACAACACAGCCCCGATTGTTACTATTGAACGGGCCCACAGAGCACTAAGAGCTAAACCCCCGGCAAAGGCCCCACCGAGAGACATCATTGTGAAATTTCTTAACTTTGCAGAAAAAGAGGAGATCCTAAAACACTCACATCAGAAAAAACAAATCACACACGCTGGTATAGACATCCAGATCTTCACAGATTTAAGCCCAACTACTCTGCAAAAGCGTAGAGACTTGCAACCTGTGACAACGGTTCTGAGGGCCCAGAAGATCCCTTACAGATGGGGGTTCCCAGTAAGCCTCACAGCCACAAAGGGAGACAAATCAGCAGTACTTCGCACATTAGAAGATATTCCTGCTTTTTGTGAAACGCTACAGATAGAGATCCCAGTCCCCACGGACATACTACAGCCACACACAATTAGAAAACTCCTCACAACAAGCTCCAGAGACAACTCGAATCCCCCTTTCTCCAAGCCCACAGAAAACTAGGATCTCACCTTGAAGGGAAATCTTATTTGTGGACTCTTGATATCCACTCTTCAGCATGGACATGATGTATGCTGTTACTGAGAATAGAGAAATGTCCATAAGCTCAACACTCTCAGGACAGATGAGTATCTCATTTCTGTTAATGTACATTATAGTGTTGTTTAATAATGCCATTCAAATGTTTAACTTGTACCTAGAAATTGTATGTTTATGACTTGTTAATAATAAGATCCAAGTATAGACACTGAACACCACTAATTTACAGGTTCAGCTCTAAGAAGTAGTATACCCTTCACTTGCTCTACTTGGATTTTATATCCACAACCCCCTGCATGCCGAGATCTCATGTACAAGCATGAGTGACATATACTTATTTTAACTCATGCTTGGTGCCCCTGGGAAAGAGGGCCCCTTCCCTCAATTCGTGCACCAAGGTTATAATAGTCTTGATTTATCGTTTAGTTCAGTTTATATTTACCTTTGTGTTACCAAAGTGCCTATATTGAGCTTTACTTACCTAACTGTTACTGGCACCTGATTTCCTTCCCCTACCTATCCTCTACCCCTACCTAAATCACAGGGCAATCACATAGGCCTAGTCATTTGGCGATACAGCACTCATATAGTCATTGGAGCTAGGTGGGACTGTTCATACAAAACACCCGTAGTTCCCAGCACATACTAGCATAACACACAAATTGGATATGGCTACACCTCCTAAAACACATAAGATAAACATCTTATCAGTTAATGTCAAAGGGTTTAATATCCCCCAAAAAAGGTCAATCATTACACATGATTTAAACAGACTAAAAGGTGACATAGTCCTACTTCAGGAAACACACTTCAAAAAAGGGGCTGAACCAAGATGGTTTAACCACTCATATCCCACCGCTTATTTCTCCTCTGGACCAGCGAAGAAGTGTGGGGTGGGTATTCTCATCAGACAAAATATACCTCTGAAAATTACAAATATAGAAAAAGACACAGAGGGCAAACTGCTTATACTGACTGGCCTATTACATGGGCGACCGATTACAATAATAAACGTTTATTTCCCAAACAGGGCACAGGCTGCATTCATGCGGACTCTGTCCGGAAAAATCCTGGACAATATGAAGGGGGTGACATTTTTGGGTGGAGACTTAAACGTACCACTACACCCAGAGATAGACACGTCAAGAGGCAACTCAAACATACCCAGAAGAGATATCAACCAAATAAATAGCCAAATAAATACATTAGCCTTATATGACACATGGCGCACATTTCATCCATCGGTCAGAGACTATACCTTTTTCTCCAGCCCACATGGTATATACTCAAGACTCGATTATATAGTTACTGATTCTATAGGCCTTACAATGATCAGACATACCTCGATATATCCCACTACATGGTCAGATCACGCACCAGTGACTTGCCAATTAGAGTGGCCTGACACCCCGATCACGCCATATATATGGCGGTTAGATGACAGTTTACTAGACCACCCGTTGATACAACCAGACATCGACAAAACCTTATCAGAATACTTTCGGATTAATGACACCCCAGACGTGACATGGCCAAACATTTGGGAGGCACACAAATGTGTCGTAAGAGGAGTGTTACTGAAACATAAAGCAAACTTACTTAAACAAAATAGGACCAGATATGACAATACACTCCAAGACCTCAGGAAATTAGAACAAGAACATAAAAAAGATCCCAAAAACACAGAACTTAAAAACCATCTGGATTACACCAGGAAGGAGTTTAATACATTATTACAACATGAACAGCACAAAAGAGCTCTTCGATTACGCCAGCTCTACTATGAACAAAGGGATAAGGCGGGGAAAATGATGGCAAGAGCACTTAAGCGTAGACAGCTTAAAACGCATATACACCACATTAAGAATAAGGCTAACCAGATAAAGCACGACAGTGCATCAATTGCCGAGGTATTCCGTTCATACTTCTCATCCCTGTATAATCTAAGTTCTAAGACAGTTGACAACCTCACAGTAGATACAAAGAAACAAATAATAGCTGACTATCTAGAAGGAGTCGATTTACCCAAACTAGACAAAGACCAAGCAGAAAAATTAGACTCACCGTTCCACATTAAAGAAATCCAAGACGCAATAAAATCCCTCGCATCAGGGAAAAGTCCAGGTCCAGACGGATTCGGAGTAAAATATTATAAAAAAATTGTACATATACTTGCCCTGAAGTTGCTACTTCTCTTTAACTCAATTAAACAGTTAGGAGGCTTCCCGGCTTCTATGCTAGAGGCACATATTATCATGATACCAAAACCCGGTAAAACCCCAGACGCACCCGAAAACTTTCTCCCTTCTGAATACAGACATAAAGGTGTATGCCAAAATACTAGCAAATAGATTAAACCCTCTGCTCACACAATTAATATCTTCTGATCAAGTTGGTTTTATACCAGGGAGGGAGGCAAGAGATAACACCATTAAGGTGTTACAATTGGCATCCCTAGCTCATAACACCGGCCAGGACCTAGTCCTGATCTCCACGGATGCCGAAAAAGCCTTCGACAGGGTGGACTGGAATTTTCTAGAAGTCACCCTGCGAGGTATGAACATAGGTAACGACTTTATTGCAAATATCCTTTCCCTATACGCTAACCCAACAGCAAGAGTCAAGACCAACTCGGTCCTGTCAGAACCCTTTAACATCAGGAATGGAACAAGGCAGGGGTGCCTACTGTCACCTCTCCTGTTTGCAGTGTCCATAGAGGTTCTAGCTTGTAAGATCAGATCACAAAAGGAAATAAAAGGCATTCTCACTAAAGATAGGGAGTATAAGTTAGCAATGTATGCTGACGACATACTATTAACACTGACCAAAATAGGGAGCTCCCTCCCACCTTTGTTGAAAACCTTTGAGGAGTACGGCAAAGCCTCGAACTTCCATTTAAATCTGTCCAAGTCTGAACTAATTAATATCAACGCCCCAGTACCAGTCATCTCAGCTCTCAGATCTATATGCCCCATCAAAATACAACAATCCCAAATAAAATATCTAGGCATTCAAATCACACAACATTTTAGCGACCTAGTCAAACAAAATTACATACCACTCTTAAAAGAAATCACAAATGATTTGTCTAGGTGGAAAAATAAAACACTGTCTTGGATAGGTAGAATACACGCCGTAAAGATGAACGTCCTTCCTCGCATCCTATACGTTCTACAGGCTCTGCCTATCCCCCGACCAAAAGATTACCTAAGCCAGCTACAGGGCAACATAGAGAAGTTCATATGGAATGGAACCAAGCCTAGAGTCCCTAGAAAAACTCTGCATTTGCCAAGGGAGGGGGGTGGATTGGGCTTACCGGATCTCAGCCTGTACAGGATGGCAATACTCCTGCAGAGAATAGTGGAGTGGAGCCATAATCTAGATACCAAGCAATGGATCGACATAGATAGGAAAATACTACATGTTGACAATGTGGGAGGATTGGCCTGGTTACAAGCAAAACAGAGACCAGAACATATTAACGACTTCCCGTTGCTAGCGGAGGTATTTCAAAAGTGGGACTCACTGATAGCCACTAGCACACATATAACAACCAGACCGGCACCACTGACCCCACTTATGGGGAATCCTGACCTCCCATTCATGACAAAGCGTAAACCACCCTCAAGTAAACCGAGTCAGTTGAAAGACCACATACTCAATACAGTTATGAGTGAGGGGAAGATATTACCGCTGTCAGACCTAGGGGAGATAATAGGTGATCATCCACAAAATTGGTATATACATGCACAGTTATCTCACTTCGTGAACACACATAGATCACAAAATAACCTAAAAAGACGACTTACACGTTTTGAGAACCTGTGCACTTCACCGCTCCCCCCCCCCACCATCTAATATCAAAATTATACAAGATACTAATGAACCTTGACGATGAACAACTACCCTCATATTGCCATAAATGGTCCAGAGAATTAAACTCAGAAATTTCATATGCAGATTGGACGCGGATTTTCCGCAACCACAAAAAAGCATCAATCTCTGCAAAGGTTCAAGAAATGAACTTTAAATTTATGTCCAGGTGGTATCTTACTCCTGTGAGATTACAAAAAATCTACAATCAGGCGAGCGATAAATGTTGGAGGGGTTGCGGAGTAGCTGCAGATATACATCATGTGTGGTGGGGCTGTGAGAAAATGGGAAACTTCTGGGAACATGTTATAAGACACATAAACAAAACTCTGGACACACAAATCGCCATAGACCCTAAGATACTGCTGTTTCATAACCTGCCAAACCTTAAAGATGACTCCAAACAAAACCTCTTGTTTATAATGCTTAATAGCGCTAAATCACTGATACCGCTAAATTGGAAATCTACAGAAATCCCTAGCCTGGCATCTTGGAAACAGCAAGTAGACAATCTCCTCCTTATGGAAAGATACCACTTCCTGGTGATAGGCAAATTAGAAACACATGAATATATGACGATGCGATGGAACGCACATAAAGATGACTGACATCGAAATATAGTAAGATTTAGGATATTTCGGGCTAATAGACCAACACCACTAATCCGCCAAACATACACTCTTTAGGTAGATTTGCCCTGACAACTGCTTTCCCTCCCTCTCTTCCCTGCCCTATTTTTCCACCCCTAATGCGGTTAAAATTGTTACAATTTGTTTTATACCTCAGATATATATGAAGTAGCTGAGCAATTCAGCATATGTTTCATTAATAGATTATGATTAGATGGACACTACTCTCCTCCATGCGGAGATCTCGCCCTCATAACCCTCACCACCCAACTTTGACTATAGACTCTCCTCAGCCCAAAAGCGGTTTGAGAAAACACCTGGGGTTGGTGGAGGTTAAGCTATATAGCTAATTCCGAGCTCAGAAAAGATTCAAACTTGTCTATCATCAGTTTTCAGATGCCATTACTGTTTATTTATGTTATCTTTATGGAAGGTTATACTGGCTCACATTGTAACCAGAGCCAAGTTTGTATATTGGATTTTATGTTAATAAAGCTCTTTAAAAAAAACAAAAAAACAAAAAAACAAACAAACAATAATTACTCTGAAAGGAAAGCATATGCATAAAAAATAACAGCAAATTTAAGGTACAGTGCACTGAAAACAGGATATTTCTATTTGTATTAGACGTAATATTAAAGTTTAGACATACGCCGGTTTCTTTGTGTCCTCCATTGTCAACTTTTACATAGCAGAGAGCTCTCATTATTTCTATGGGAGACATCTTGCCAATCGCAGGGACAGCCCATTTTCTTTAATAATTACACCAAGATTGTCCCTGCGAGCAGTAACAGACCAACTCAACCAAGGGCCCAGGTACAAATTATTTTTTAGGCCCCCCAAATGTAATTCAGCTGTAACACAATAGTAGTAATATGTATGCTGCTCTGTATAATTATTTTGAGTATAGATAGATACAAACTGCACTATTAAAAGGTTTCCCAACATTAGAATTGTACACATTCTGCATATGCCTATGTATAGACGGGCTGTTATGAGCACCCCAGCGCCTGGGCCCTGCTGTCACTGTACCTGCTGCGCCAATGGTAGTTCCGCCCCTTCCTGTGAGCTTACACATGCTTTTCATGTTGATCATCAGGCCTAACTCTTTAGCTACCAGGGGCACTAGCTATACATAAAAGCTAACGCCTAGATTTAGAGTTCTGCGGCCAAAGGGGTGCGTTAGCTAGGCGTGCTTTTTTTCCCACGCACCTTTTAAATACCGCTGGTATTTAGAGTTAACAGAATGGCTGGGTTTTCAGTGAGTTAGGCTCCAAAAAGGGAGCGTAGAGCATAATTTAACGCCACTGCAACTCTAGATACCAGCGGTGCTTACGGAAGCGGCCAGCTTCAAAAACGTGCTCGTGCACGATATCCCCATAGAAAACAATGGGGCTGTTTGAGCTGAAAAAAAACCTAACACCTGCAAAAAAGCCACGTTCAGCTCCTAACGCAGCCCCATTGTTTTCCATGGGGAAACACTTCCAACGTCTACACCTAACACTCTAACATGTACCCCGAGTCTAAACACCCCTAACCTTACACTTATTAACCCCTAATCTGCCGCCCCCGCTATCGCTGACCCCTGCATATTTTTTTTAACCCCTAATCTGCCGCTCCGTAAACCGCTGCTACTTACATTATCCCTATGTACCCCTAATCTGCTGCCCCTAACACCGCCGACCCCTATATTATATTTATTAACCCCTAATCTGCCCCCCACAACGTCGCCTCCACCTGCCTACACTTATTAACCCCTAATCTGCCGAGCGGACGGCACCGCTATTATAATAAAGTTATTAACCCCTAATCCGCCTCACTCCCGCCTCAATAACCCTATAATAAATAGTATTAACCCCTAATCTGCCCTCCCTAACATCGCCGACACCTAACTTCAAACATTAACCCCTAATCTGCCGACTGGAGCTCACCGCTATTCTAATAAATGTATTAACCCCTAAAGCTAAGTCTAACCCTAACCCTATTTAAGGGGGGTTTGGGTTAGATTAGGGGTATGTGGGTGGTGGGTTGTAATGTTGGGGGGGGTATTGTATGTGTTTTTTTACAGGCAAAAGAGCTGAATTTCTTGGGGCATGTCCCGCAAAGGGCCCTGTTCAGGGCTGGTAAGGTAAAAGAGCTTTGAACTTTTTTAATTTAGAATAGGGTAGGGCATTTTTTTTATTTTGGGGGGCTTTGTAATTTCATTAGGGGGCTTAGAGTAGGTGTAATTAGTTTAAAATTGTTGTAATATTTTTCTAATGTTTGTAAATATTTTTTTATTTTTTGCAACTTAGTTCTTTTTTATTTTTTGTACTTTAGTTAGTTTATTTAATTGTAGTTATTTGTAGGTATTGTATTTAATTAATGTATTGATAGTGTAGTGTTAGGTTTAATTGTAGGTAATTATAGGTATTTTATTTAATTAATTTATTGATAGTGTAGTGTTAGGTTTAATTGTAACTTAGGTTAGGATTTATTTTACAGGTAATTTTGTAATTATTTTAACTATTTTAGCTATTAAATAATTCTTAACTATTTAATAGCTATTGTACCTGGTTAAAATAAATACAAAGTTACCTGTAAAATAAATATAAATCCTAAAATAGCTATAATATAATTATAATTTATATTGTAGCTATATTAGGGTTTATTTTACAGGTAAGTATTTAGCTTTAAATAGGAATAATTTATTTAATAAGAGTTAATTTATTTCGTTAGATTTAAATTATATTTAACTTAGGGGGGTGTTAGGGTTAGGGTTAGACTTAGCTTTAGGGGTTAATCCATTTTTTACAGTAGCGTCGAGATTCGGTCGGCAGATTAGGGGTTAATAATTGAAGTTAGGTGTCGGCGATGTTAGGGAGGGCAGATTAGGGGTTAATACTATTTATTATAGGGTTATTGAGGCGGGAGTGAGGCAGATTAGGGGTTAATAACTTTATTATAGTAGCGGTGCGGTCCGCTCGGCAGATTAGGGGTTAATAAGTGTAGGCAGGTGGAGGCGACGTTGAGGGGGGCAGATTAGGGGTTAATAAATATAATATAGGGGTCGGCGGTGTTAGGGGCAGCAGATTAGGGGTACATAGCTATAATATAGGTGGCAGCGCTTTGCGGTCGGCAGATTAGGGGTTAATTATTGTAAGTAGCTGGCGGCGACGTTGTGGGGGGCAGGTTAGGGGTTAATAAATATAATATAGGGGTCGGCGGTGTTAGGGGCAGCAGATTAGGGGTACATAAGTATAACGTAGGTGGCGGTCGGCAGATTAGGGGTTAAAACATTTTTATCGAGTGGCAGCGATGTGGGGGGACCTCGGTTTAGGGGTACATAGGTAGTTTATGGGTGTTAGTGTACTTTAGAGCACAGTAGTTAAGAGCTTTTTAAACCGGCGTTAGCCCAGAAAGCTCTTAACTACTGACTTTTTTCTGCGGCTGGAGTTTTGTCGTTAGAATTCTAACGCTCACTTCAGACACGACTCTAAATACCGGCGTTAGAAAGATCCCATTGAAAAGATAGGATACGCCATTGACTAAGGGGATCTGCGGTATGGAAAAGTTGCTGCTGGAAAGTGAGCGTTAGACCCTTTCCTGACTGACTCCAAATACCGGCGGTAGCCTAAAACCAGCGTTAGGAGCCTCTAACGCTGATTTTGACGGCTACCGCCCAACTCTAAATCTAGGCCTTAGACAGAAACAAAACTAGGGGTGTATCATTCTACCCATATTTGTATATGACGTGTATGTTAATTCGCAAGACAGCCTTAAGTCATGTATTCTTGTACCGGTACAAAACCCTTTATACAAACTGGACTGGAAAAGCTTTGGAGATCGTAATAGTTTCGGTTTTGGAATATTTGCATCTGTAAAATGATACAGCTTCAAGAGGGGATGGGACCAAGTATAAGCAATATCTTATGTCATGTAGGTAATATTTACATGTCATTATACAGCTTGTACATGTAACCTAAAGGTAGTTTTCTATAATATCATTTTTAATACTTTTGCATATATGGTACCCTCAGACAGATATTACAGTACTGTAATCACAAAGGGAATATTGTTGTTTTAAATAAATTTAGACTATCATTTGCATTTTAGAACACAAAAAGAAACCAAAAACACAGACAGAGAACATTGTGACTTAAAGGCAGGGGAAAATAGTCATTTTTGATTATTTTATTTAAAAACAAATCCAAATAAGTTTGGATTTTGGAATTCCTCTTGTCTATTAAAGAGACATTAGTCATTTGTCTTTGCTACAGGTTGAAAGAGAACATTTTACAATGTGCTAGTTATTTTAATTTATGTTTTTACCCTCAATAAATTGCGTCTCATTTATCTGTGCGATAGAACATTTGTGTTTAAAGGGACATAAAAGTCAAAATGTAACTTTCTCTATTCTGATAGATTATTATCTGGTATTCTCCTATCTCTGCTCTCTCTCTGATGTCGCCTGTCGTCCATTTCCCATCTCAGACCACCATCTGCTCACCTTTAATCTTAATATACAGGCTAAACCTACTTCCCCCCCTTTCCCTCGTACCTGTAGAAATCTGCACACTGTGGATCCTCTCCAACTTTCCAATCTTATTCAAAAACTTCTCACCCACACTTTCACGATATCCTGCCCTGACCTTGCTACAAACCACTATAACAATACTCTCTTCACTGCACTTGACACTCTCGCTCCTCCCCAAATACACAAAGCCTCACGTCATCAGCTCCAGCCCTGGCACTCTTAGCAAACAAGGCACCTACAAAAATGCTCCTGTGCTGCTGAACGTGCATGGAGAAAATCCCGCTCTGAACCAGATGTCCTCCACTATAAATTCATTCTTTATTCTTACACCTCTGCCCTTCACTTAGCTAAGCAAACCCACTTCTCTTATATCCACTCACTCCTCAAACCCTAAATGACTCCTCTCCATTTTCAACTCTCTCCTCTACGCACCTGCCCCATCCCCTTCATCTGCATTTAGTGCTCAAGACCTGACTGACTAGTTTTTCAATAAAACACTTACCATCCGAAGCAACATCCCAACACAAGCCTGTAATCTCCCAACTTCGCCCTCCAATCACCCCCTCTGCCACTCTCTGCACCCTGCCCCCAACCACTGAGAGTGAAGTGGGTTCCTTATTGTCTTCCTCACACCTTACTACCTGACCACTTGACTCTATTCCTTCACATCTAATACCTTCACTGTCTCCCACCCTCACTCCAGCTGTTACTCATATATTCAACCTATCCCTTTCTACCGGTTCATTCCCATCTTCCTTCAAACATGCAAAGGACACCCCCATCCTCAAAAAACCCTCCCTTGACCCTAACTCCCCTGCAAACTACCGCCCCATATCACTGCTTCCGCTAGCTTAAAAAGTCCTTGAAATACTAGTTTTTGATCGCCTAACCCACTTCCTGTCCTTCAAGTCATTGCTTGACCCTCTGCAATCTGGCTTCCGTCCCCAACACTCAACTGAAACTGCCCTTACCAAGGTTACTAATGATCTACTTTCTGCTAAAAACAACGGCTACTACTCTATACTCATCTTACTTGACCTCTCTGCTGCCTTTGACACTGTTGACCATCCCCTCCTCCTACAGACTCTCGGCTCTCTTGAGCTCTGTGACACTGCCCTCTCCTGGATTCACTCTTATCTATCTAACAGATCCTTCTCTGTCTCTTTTGCTGGTGACTCCTCTCTATTGCCTCTGTCTGTTGGAATACCTCAAGGCTCTGTACTGGGTCCTCTACTCTTAACTATTTACACTTCTTTACTGGGTAAACTTATCAACAGCAATGGATTTAAACATCACCTGTGTGCTGCTGACACCCAGATCTACCTATCCACCCCTGCACTCCCCTGCACTCTCTCCTTCTGTCAATTCTCACATCTGCAACTGCTTATCTAGCATTTCTTCCTGGATGGCCTCTCACCACCTAAAAATAAACATGTCCAAGACCGAACTACTTCTAATCCCCCCTCTAATTCTACTCCAGTTTCTAATTTTTCTATCACTGTTGGCAGCACCACTATCTCCCCATTACCCCAAGTCCAATGCCTTGGAGTCACACTTGACTCAAATCTGTCCTTCATTCTCCACATCCAATTGCTCTCTTCATCCTGCCGCAACCACCTACGCAATATCTCCAAAATTCGTCCATTTGTGAGCGCTGAAACTACTAAACAGCTAATCCACTCCCTGGTAATCTCCCGACTTGACTACTGTAATAACCAACTAACTGGCCTCCCTCTCTCCCACCTCTCCCCTCTTCAAACCATCCTAAATGCCTCTCCCAGGCTAATCCAGCTCTCCCGATGCTCTGTATCTGCTGTACCTCTCTGTGAGTCCCTTTACTGGCTCCCCATTCACAAAATTCTCACCCTGACCTACAAAGGTCTCACCAATGCTGCCCCACCCTACCTGTCCTCACTCATCAACAAATATACTCTAGCCCGTCCCCTAGGATCCAGCAAGGACCTGCTCCTTACCTCCTCTACCATCACCTCCTCCCATGCTAGACTACAGGACTTCTCTTGTGCGGCACCAACCTTCTGGAACGCACTTCCTTGAGCTGTCAGACTTTCCCCTAACCTATCATCCTTTAAACGCTCCCTAAAGAACTTTTTGTTCAGGGAAGCTTTTCACCGACTCAGTAACAAATTAATTTCACTTACCTAACAGTAGCCCTCATCTAACTCCTCACTAACATCATTCTCATCTTTGCAATCCCCATCTCCTGTTTCCCATCCTCCTACCCATCTAGATTGTAAGTACCCACTGGAACAGGGCCCTCAATTTGCCTGTATTTGTCTGCAAAACGTCTTATATTGTATTGTTTCACCGTTGTACTTTTATCTTTGTACCCATGGACAGCGCTGCGGAATCTGTTGGCGCTTTATAAATAAAGAATAATAATAAATACAATTATGCAATTTTAAGAGACTTTTTCAATTTACTTCTGTTATGAAATTGAATTTGTTCTCTTGGTATTTGGTGAAAAGCATACCTAGGTAGGTTTATAAGCATACATTTAATTCAAAGACGCGATAATTCACAAGGTAGCGGCTTGGAAAGTATAGTAAAAGATATCCTTTATTTGAAAATTAAGTTAAAGGGATACTAAACCCAAATGTTTTCTGTTTTTAGCCACCAATCAGCAAGCGCTACCCAGGTGCTGAACCAAAAATGGGCCAGCTCCTAAGCTTAGATTCTACTTTTCAAATAAAGATTGCAAGAGAACAAAGAAAATTGATAATAGGAGTAAATTAGAAAGTTGCTTAAAACTGCTGCTCTATCTGAATCATAAAAGAAAAAAATGTCTTTAGTATCCCTTTATAGCTCATAATGTATTGTGATCTGTAGCTGAGTAGCCTGCATCCTACGCATTTCATGGCTAATGAATTACCTCAGGGATGAATTGTGCATATCCACTATTTATGGTGAAAAACTAAAGATTTTAACCCGTGCGTCAATGCTATGCGAATATAGCATCCCTTAAAGGGACCATACATAGTGTAATCATACACAATCAAAAAAGTGCAAAAAACGCACGGTCACAGGCGAGAAAACATTTGATAAAGGTTTATACAACAAGCTAAAAATGCAAAACCTACAACTAAAAACACACACAACAAATATCATTATATACCTATAAACACTATCACCTAGATTACTAGTTTTGTGTTCCTGTTTTAACACTGAAAAAATTACCATTTCAGCGTTAAAACAGTAACGCAGCCATTACGAGTCTTGTCGATATAGCTGTACCGCAAGCCTTTTAGCCTGTAACGCAACGTCAGTCCCCCACTCGTAAAAATGACGTTTTTTCTTGGGACTTCGATAGCGCTGCCATTTCGAGTTTTGCAGTGAGGCTAAAAAGCTTGCGTTACAGCCTATATCAACATGATCCGTTCCGCAATCTGAGACCAGTAGTTATATGTTTTACGCAACAAAACTGTTACATAAAACTCATAACTAAACTGTTACAACGTACACTAACACCCATAAACTACCTATTAACCCCTACACCGAGGCCCTCCCGCATCGCAAACACTATATTTAAGTTATTAACCCCTAATCTGCCACTCCAGACATTGTTGCCACTAATAAAAGTTATTAACCCCTATTCCGCCACTCCCCGACATCGTCGCCACTATAATAAAGTTATTAACCCCTAAACCGCCGCCCTCCCGCATCGCAAACACTATTTAAATATTGTTAACTCCTAATCTGCTGTCCGCCCACATTGCCCCCCACTATACTGATGTCTATGGGGAAAGCATGCATGAACACGTCAAAAAAGCGCTTGTATTTTGTGCGGTATGGAGCTCAACGCAACCATATCCTACGCACAAGCTGGCTGTTTGAAAACTTGTAATGGCAGCGCAATGGAGTGTGAAATAACGCAACTTTTGTTGCGCTCGTTTCGCACCCCGTTGTGCCCATAACTTGTAATCTACCTGAATGTTAGTTGTTTTATACAATTAAATTGCAAAAGTCATTTTAATTTAGGGGGATTGCAGAAAGAAAGACTGTATTTATAAGGAATCACTCAGCAATGTCTAATTACAAAGGGAAACAGAATTACAAAAGCCCTTTATGACATAACTTAGTAAAAGAGCAATATACTATGTGTCCGATGTATACAGTTGTTAGCTTGTAACATCATGGTTTTGGTCTAAAGGGAATATATTAAAAAAAAATTGTGATTCAGATAGAGCATGAGTATCTCTTCGACACAGAATATCGTGAGAACAAAGCAAATTTGATAAAAGAAGTAAGGTGGAAACTTTTAAAAAAATGTTATGCTCTGTATGAATCACCAAGGAAAACTTTTGGGTTTCATATCCTTTTAACATACTTAAGAGACGGCCCATTAAGGAGCACTATATGGCAGCAGTTTTGTAAGAATGTTACCCCTTTGAGCACTAGATGGCAGCACTATTAAAAAAACAAAAACATTAGTTGGGTACTGACAGACAGCTGTCAGTACCAAAGATGGCAAATATTATATAAAGGGGGGAGGTTTAGAGATAGGGTCGCCACCTCAGCCATGTTTTCCTGGACACTTATGAGTTATACATGCTGCAGGGTAACACTGAACAGCACAATTCATATCCTTCTCTGCACACCCTGCAGCATGTATAACTCATAAGTGCCCAGGAAAACATGGCAGAGGTGGGAACCCTAGTTAGAGAGCTGTTTGGGGAGAGGGGGATCAGGGTGGCAGGGGTTTGAGGTGGGTTCCCTACTCTACAGAAATGTAAATATCTATCTATATAGTATATAACTATAACTATATATATATATATATATATATATATATATATAAAAACTATCCCTAAAATGCATAAAGGCAGAGTGTCTGCCAGTACCTAAGATGGTAGTGACCAGTGGACGGTGAGGGAGGGAAGATAGCTGTTTGGAGGGATCAGGGAGTGGGAGGAGTCAGCTAGTAGGATAATCTCTACACAACAGTTTACAACGCAACACCTTACAAGCTACCTGATTAACACCTTCACTGCTGGGGGGTACAGCTGCAATTAGCTGCCTTCTAATTACCAAAACCAATGGTAAAGCCACGCTTGTCTGCAACTTCTGAACAAAGTGGATGCCAGAGAAGCTTTTACAACCATTTGTGACATGACTGCACAAGCGGTAAGTAAATAATTTCAGTGAGAAACCCAAAGTTTGCGAAAAAGCTTGTGGAGCAAACCCAGCTAGCCACTGCCATTTTATTAGTAAAAATTGCACTGCTTTGAGCAAGTTATCACCGTTGCTGAGGTCAATAAGGGACAGATATCTAGCAGGGTTAGGCTGCAGTCTGAATTTCCCATTCTCGGAACTGGAAAACCCAGAGTTTTCAATGTTAAAGGGATGTGAAACAGTGATCCTTTGGTTAAAAACAAATATGGTAAATCAAAGTAAACATAAAAAGAAACAGATTGTGAATAAAAACAGCAAACAACTTGTTTGCTTGCAAACGTAGCACTAAGAATGCTAGTGGGAGGGTAACCCCTGCATTAAAATACTATAACCCTTACCAGCTAACTAATAAACCCCTTCACTGCCAGGAATTTCATAAGTATGGTGTGCAGGTGCAATTGCCTTCTAATTACCAAAAGCCAATGGCAAAGCCGTATATGTCGGCTGTTTCTGAACAAAGAGAAGCTTTTACAACTATTTGTGTCATGACGGCACAAGCGGTATGTAAATAATTTTAGTGAGAAAGTTTGTGAAAAAAGTTAACGATTTTTTTATATGATCGCATTTGGTGAAATGGTGGCATGAAATATACCAAAATGGGCCTAGATCAATACCTTGGGTAGTGTACTAAAAAAATATATATATAGTTTTAATAGGTAAATAAGAAAAAAGGCTCTATTTCTGTTTAAATGGAGTGATAACAAAACTGCTAAAAATTCTTTAGTATTTTGGGCAAGTTCTCTGGAATTCCCGGTAGTGAAGAGGTTAAATGGTAGGAAAATAGGATGAGGATAAATTTTGAAAGTTTATTGCAAAGGTTTTATGTTGCTTTATATCTACACATAATTGAATATTGTACATTACAATGTCATTCGGCTAGATTATGAGTTTTGCGTTAGGCTTAAAAAGCAGCGTTGGCCGGTCCCAACGCTGCTTTTTAATGCCCGCTGGTATTACGAGTCTTGCAGGTACAGGTGTACCGCTCACTTTTTTGGCCAGACTTGGAAATACCTCAAATCCACTTACGTAAATTGCGTATCCTATTTTTTCAATGGGACTTGCATAGCGCCGGTATTATGAGTCTGACAAAAAGTGAGCGGTAGACCCTCTCCTGTCAAGACTGGTACCGCATTTTAAAGTCAGTAGTTTAGAGTTTTACACTACAACGTCGTAGCATAAAACTCTTAACTAAAGTGCTAAAAAGTACACTAACACCCATAAACTATCTAGTAACCCCTAAACCGAGGCCCCCCCACATCGCAAACACTAGTTAAATATTATTAACCCCTAATCTGCCATCCCTAACATCGCCGACACCTACCTACATTTATTAACCCCTAATCTGCCGCCCCCAACGTCGCCGCCACTATATTAAAGTTATTAACCGCTAAATCCAAGTCTAACCCTAGCCCTAACACTCCCTAACTTAAATAAAATTTAAATAAATCTAAATAAAAATAACTATCATTAAATAAATAACTCCTATTTAAAACTAAATACTTACCTATAAAAAAAAACTAAGCTAGCTACAATATAACTAATAGTTACATTGTAGCTAGCTTAGGGTTTATTTTTATTTTACAGGCAAGTTTGTATTTATTTTAACTAGGTAGAATAGTTACTAAATAGTTATTAACTATTTAATAACTACCTAGTTAAAATAAAGGCAAATTTACCTGTAAAATAAAACCTAACCTAAATTACACTAACACCTAACACTACACTATGATTAAATTAATTCCCTAAATTAAATACAATTAAATAAAATTATCTAAAGTACAAAAAAACAAAACACTAAATTACAGAGAATAATAAACAAATTACAAGATTTTTAAATTAATTACACCTAATCTAATCCCCCTAACAAAATAAAAAAGCCCCCCAAAATAAAAAAAAGCCCTACCCTACACTAAATTACAAATAGCCCTTAAAAGGGCCTTTTGCGGGGCATTGCCCCAAAGTAATCAGCTCTTTTACCTGTAAAAAAAATTACAAACCCCCCCAACATTAAAACCCACCACCCACACAACCAACCCCATTATAAAACCCACCCAATACCCCCTTAAAAAACCTAACACTAACCCCTTGAAGATCACCTTACCGGGAGAAGTCTTCATCCAACCGTGCCGAAGTCCTCAACGAAGCTGGGAGAAGACTTCATCCAACCCGGGCGAAGTGATCCTCCAGACGGGCATAAGTCTTCATCCAGACTGCATCTCCTATCTTCATCCATCCGGCGCGGAGCGGGTCCATCTTCAAGACATCCGGCGCGGAGCTTCCTCTTCCAACTAAGTCTTCTTACTAAATGACGGTTCCTTTAAGTGACGTCATCCAAGATGGCGTCCCTTCAATTCCGATTGGCTGATAGAATTCTATCAGCCAATCGGAATTAAGGTAGAAAAAATCCTATTGGCTGATGCAATCAACCAATAGGATTGACCTGGCATTCTATTGGCTGATTGGAACAGCCAATAGAATGCCAGCTCAATCCTATTAGCTGATTGGATCAGCCAATAGGATTGAAGGGACGCATCTTGAATGACGTCACTTAAAGGAACCGTCATTTAGTAAGAAGACTTTGTTGGAAGAGGATGCTCCGCGCCGGATGTCTTGAAGATGGACCCGCTCTGCGCCGGATGGATGAAGATAGAAGATGCCGCCTGGATGAAGACTTCTGCCCGTCTGGAGGACCACTTCACCCAGCTTGGATAAAGACTTCTCCTGGCTTTGTTGAGGACTTCGGCCCGATTGGATGAAGACTTCTCCCTGTAAGGTGATCTTCAAGGGGTTAGTGTTAGTTTTTTAAGGGGGTATTGGGTGGGTTTTCGAGTAGGGTTGGTTGTGTGGGTGGTGGGTTTTAATGTTGGGGGGATTTGTAATTTTTTTTACAGGTAAAGAGCTGATTACTTTGGGGCAATGCCCCGCAAAAGGCCCTTTTAAGGGCTATTTGTAATTTAGTGTAGGGTAGGGCTTTTTTATTTTGGGGGGGCTTTTTTATTTTGTTAGGGGGATTAGATTAGGTGTAATTAGTTTAAAAATCTTGTAATTTGTTTATTATTTTCTGCAATTTAGTGTTTTGTTTTCTTTGTACTTTAGATAATTTTATTTATTTGTATTTAATTTAGGGAATTAATTTCATTATAGTGTAGTGTTAGGTGTTAGTGTAATTTATGTTAGGTTTTATTTTACAGGTACTTTTGTATTTATTTTAACTAGGTAGTTATTAAATAGTTAATAACTATTTAATAACTATTCTACCTAGTTAAAATAAATACAAACTTGCCTGTAAAATAAAAATAAAGCCTAAGATAGATACAATGTAACTATTAGTTATATTGTAGCTAGCTTAGGGTTTACTTTATAGGTAAGTATGTAGTTTTAAATAGGAATAATTTAGTTAATGATAGTAATTTAATTTAGATTTATTTAAATTATATTTAAATTAGTGGGGGTTAGGGTTAGACTTAGGTTTAGGGGTTAATAAATTTAGAATAGTGGTGGCGACGTTGGGGGCGGCAGATTAGGGGTTAATAAATGTAGGTAGGTGGCGGCGATGTTAGGGACGGCAGATTAGGGGTTAATAATATTTTACTAATGTTTGTGAAGCGGGAGTGCGGCGGTTTAGGGGTTAATATATTTATTATAGTGGCAGCGACGTTGGGGGCGGCAGATTAGGGGTTAAGAAGTGTAGGTAGGTTGCAGTGACATTGGGGAAGGCAGATTAGGGGTTAGTAAATATAATGTAGGTGTCGACGATGTTGGGGGCAGCAGATTAGGGGTTCATAAGTATAATGTAGGTGACGGCAGTGTCTGGAGCGGCAGATTAGGGGTTAATAATATAATGTAGGTGTCGGCGATGTTGGGGTGGCAGATTAGGGGTTAATAAGTGTAAGATTAGGGGTGTGTAGACTCGGGTTCATGTTAGGGTGTTAGGTGTAAACGTAAATTTTATTTCCCCATAGGAATCAATGGGGCTGCGTTAAGGAGTTTTATGCTGCTTTTTTACAGGTGTTAGACTTTTTTTCAGCCAGCTCTCCCGGTTGATTCCTATGGGGAAATCATGCACGGGCACGTACGACCGGATCACCCCTAACATAAGCAGCGCTGGTATTGGAGTGTGGTAATGAGCAACATTTTGCTCAACGCTCACTTCTTGTCTGGTTTGTAAAAACCCGTAATACCAGCGATGTCTGTAAGTGAGCGGTGAGCATAAACTGCTAGTTAGCACCACATAGTCTCTAATGCAAAACTCGTAATCTAGCCGATTGTGTTTGTTGATCTTTAAACATTTTATTTTTTTTATGCAAAATTATTAACCATGCTTCATGCCTGCTATTTCATATACATGATGGCACTTTTTGAGTTTATGTCCCTTTGGAGGCTACAGCATGCCTGTTACTAACTATGATACTGGTGAGTACAATAGGGCATTGTATTTAAAAAAAAAAAATAATAATAATCATAATAACTACGCGCTAATATGTTTTGAGGAAAGTGCTAAAGGGACATGAATCTCAAACTTTTTATCATGATTCAGATAGAGAATCAAATTTCAAAAAAGTTTCCAATTTATTTCTATTATCAAATTTGTGTAGTTCTCATGTTATTCTTTGTTGAAGAGATATCTAGATAGGTAGTGTGCACTTGTCTTAAGCACTACATGACAGGAAACAGTGCTGCCATTTAGTGCTCTTGCTAATGTAGTATAACACTGTTGCAAAAATGCTGCTATATAGTGCTGCACGTGCACACTCCTGAGCTTGTCTTCCTGCTTTTTAACAAAGGATAAGAGAAAAAAATGTTATAATAGAAGTAAATTGGAAGCTTTTTCTATCTGAATCATGAAAGAAATATATGGGGTTTATGTCCCTTTAAATAAACCTGCCCTTACAGTTATAAACATTCAGAGAAATAATGATTTTTATTATGTCAGGAACAATTTTATTTTTACTAATTAACACTTTTTTCCATAAAGCATAAACAGACGCCCTCATTTAAGTTTAGAAATTAATCTGTTAATAAGAGTTGATCAGCAATTTAGAAAATACTATGACAAGAATTTAAATCCAGGGATTAATTTTATGTACAGCTGAAAATACAGCAAATCTTCAAATCATTTAAACCCTTTCAGTCGCAAAGTGATTAAAGTAGCACAAGCACATGACAAATTTATGTTTTATATAATTCATTTGTGCTCTGTCCTCTGATAGGTGAAAAGGTTTGACATTTTTGTGACCTTCTGTAACTTTTTTTTCCATAGTTTTAAGGGGAAATTCTAATGAAAAAATGATCTAATTCATTTGAAAAAGTTATTGTTGTATTAATGGTCTGGAGCAGAACACTACTGATGATCCAGTTAAGAGTGGCATACTTAGGTATCTGCCAATCACTGTTCGTTACTAGCTCAGCAGCTACGATCACTGTTTAGCAGTGTATTACCCCTTTGTTAGGACACGAGTATTGAAATAGAAGGCTCTAACAATTTATAGTATTTTATTTATCCATTAGGATACCCTTTTAATTCAGTGAAGGCTATTAAAACTATTCAAAAGGTTGGCACCTTTACTGTTCTATATTCCATCTAAAAGAGAATATTTTTAGAATATACTAAAGTGCTTTGTTTAAAAATTCCTTTCTCATCACTTTCTTACACAATCTATAACAAAGATTCAAATCCACAACCTCATCATATCATAGAAACCTAAAGTACATTTTTACGATTTAGAGTGCATAATTATATTAAAAAAACCTTATAATTTACTTGTGTTGTTCATTCGTTTGTGGGGGGACTTTAAAAATGCATGGGACAAGCATAAGGCTATCCTACAAACTAGATAAGTTTATACTGTTAGGTAATATCGGGCAGACTTGCTGGGCCTATGGCTATCTGCTGTCAATATCTATGTTTCTATTAAAGGGACAGTATACTCTAGAATTTGTATTCTTTAAAAAGATAGATAATCCCTGAGTTACCCATTCCCCAGTTTTGCATAACCAACACTGTTATATTAATATACATTTTAACTCTGTGATTACCTTGTATCTAAGCTCCCTTATCTCAATTCTTTTGACAGACTTGCATCTTAGCCAATCAGTTCTGACTCATAAATAATAATAACTAGCACTGTCTAGCTGTGAAAAACTGTCAAATTTCATTGAGACAGGAGGTGGCCTTCAAGGGTTTAGAAAATAGCATATGAGTCTACCTAGGTTTAGCTTTAAACAAAGAATACCAAGAGAACAAAGCAAATTTGATGATAAATGTAAATTGGAAAGTTGTTTAAAATTGCATGCCCTATCTAAATGAGGGAAGTATAATTTTTACTAGACTGTTTATTTTTATGTAGAAATAGGTAAGAACAGAAGTGCATATCTTATTCACAATCTATAACAGATATTGGTAATCCATCTGTTTTTCAAAAACTTTAATACACCTTGCAAAGTCAATTAGATGCTACACAGAAAATAATAAATTATTTTCCGTTTAATTTGGTGACAATGAGTCCAGGCAGATGGACCTTACATATTTTAGATAAGGAGGTTACAAGGGCTTGCCTGACCTCACAAGTGCAGTAGTAATGTGTGTTTGGTACAAATTAAATCTATACATACATTGTCTCCTGGTCACATTCTAACTCATTCTTTTTTTGTTCTTGGCAGAAATGATTTACAGACATACGGCAGTAATGGATGGAGAATGTGTCCATTTTGAAATCCTAGATACCGCCGGGCAGGTATGAATAAAAAAATAATCTATTTATTGATTTGTTACATATCTTTAAGATGAGAGGAGCAACTCAAAAAATCTAGAAAGCAAAGCATAGCCAGGTAAGACAGAACAGTGTTGGAAAAGAGATTAAACTTCTTGCGCTATAAATCCAACAGCAAGGACCAGCACCACAGATGGATACTAGTTCCCTACAAACTAGCAAAAGGAATATTGAAGTGAAAAAACAAGTACTGTGGGCGCCTTAAAGGGCAGGTGAAAAAAATATATGAGTTGATTATGTCCTAATACATAGGAAAAAAATCTTTTAACAAATGATAGGTAAATGATCATGAAAAAACAACAGCCAATTGAAATGAATGTTAAAATATAATTTAATTAGACTTTACTAAATGTATTAAAAGAGTTGTAAGCGAAATAATTCATACAATGAGATAAATATAAAATGGCAATACTAAATGTACATAAATAAATGCATAAAAATTTGTTTATATAAAATGAGTAATTCTCTGTAAGTGACCTATCTATGTAGAGAGAAGACCTCCAAAGACACTTCAAAATACTTAGCCTCTGCTGCAGACAGGGTTAAGGAAGCAAAAAAGCAGTACTAATGAGAGAAAACGAATCCTGGTGATTTAAGAAAAATAACAATGAGCTGCAACAATGATGCTCTATTCAAAGACAGAACAGTGGCACAGATATAGCTAAAAAAGGATTATTATATATTTTTTTATTTGTAACATTTTATAAAATGTTCCAGACAGTCCTACAAAATTTAATCACAAAATAGGAAAGTTCCAGCACCAGGGTGATCCCCACTACAGGGTTAGCAATTGTGCAGGTGTGCAAGCTGTCCCAGACTAGCACCTTAGTCTCAGAGAAGATAATATTCCAAACAAAATGGATAGCAGCACCACCATAAAAATTTTTTTTAATCTTTATTTAAGCCATCATAGCAGAAAAATGGCAACGTTTCGGTTCAATAACCTTAATCATGTCCATTTCACAAACAATTAAAAGTGGCCTTATAAAGGCCTTTAGCCACACCTACATTACTATCTCCAATTAACCCCTTCATTTCAATATATATGTCTTAATACAATTTATGACTCCATCTAGTGGTTACCCAACACTTTACTTCATCTTACTCTAATAGTTTAACTTACCCTCAAATAGAACTACAAACCTATAGAAAGAGCTCCATCTAGTGGACTTACAGATTATAAATATATACTAGAGTACTATTTTTTAAAGGCAAACATTCCAACCCATCTCTCTGTTTAACCCATCAGGAGACACAGTCCCGAATTCATGTATCCAATAAAGTTCCCTGTGTAACAAGATTTGACAAAATTTAATTTGGCCCCTCTTGTGAAAAGGTTGGACACTGCTGAGGTTGGATAAGATATGGTATATAAAATACTTATATACTGCTTGTTTGTCTCAATAGACATTTACTAAATTGAGGTGATATTCTCTAAAATGATCTGTCAGTGCGGGTCTTTCCCTGGATCGTCTACACTTATGGCTCAACAAAAAGTGGAGAGCTAATTTATTGTGCGCCCATAAACAGGCAAATTTGCCCGTTTACAGGGTTGCAATAAATAACCAGCCATTACAAGTGGCTGGTTATTGCTACTATGAGCTTGCAGTAGCAATTAGTGCTCCGAAAACTAACCAGAGGTCAGATTTCTGGTTAATTTTAAAAATGTGCCCCAATTGCATTTTTATTTTTCATTAAAATAACTGCAAGAAGCAGTTTTAAGGGGCTAAAGTGAGTGGGTGTGCCTTTACATTGCGGTTTATGGGGAACCGTGTTCCCTGTAAATATATATGTATTTGCGTATATACATATATATTTACAATTTGCTGCACATCGCTGCGCGACTTACCCCCTTCTCACGGCATGAGATCAAGGCACCCATTGGAGCCTATTGAAGCGAGCTCTAATGAGCGCAAAGCTTCCATGAGTTTGCATTGCCGGTCACTTCTAATACCAGCGCACAATTGCATGAGCTAGTATTACGAGTGGAGCATAAATATTGCGCTTGTGAAAGTGCTTTTTTGCGCTCCACTCATAATCTAACCCTTGAGAGGGTATGTTTCTTGCTAAGAGGCATAAGCTACAGCTCTGTATAAAAATTAGAGACACAATAAGCTGTTAAAAACTATACAGAAAGTATAACAGTTGGTATTAACGTATCTACTAAAAAATCACAGAATTTTAACCCTTAACAAGAAAAAAATATATAAATGTTGGTCTCTCAATATTCAGAGTTAATGGCCTTTAGTTATCAAAGTCTGTCGGACCTGATCTGACAGCGCGGATCAGGTCTGACAGACCTCGCTGAATACGGCAAGCAATACGCTCGCTGTATTCAGCATTGCACCAGCAGCTCACAAGAGTTGCTGGTGCAACGCCGCCCCCTGTAGACTCGCGGCCAATAGGCCGCCAGCAGGGGGGTGTTAATTTCCGGCAATGTCTGTCCGCCTGCTCAGAGCAGGCGGACAGGTTATAGAGCAGCGGTCCATTCGGAGCTTGATACATGTGCCCCAATGAATGTACAATATGTACAATATCTAAACTGCAAAGTGCAGCATTGCTGGTATTTACTATATGCCCACTGATTGTGAATGGGACACTAGATAATGAGAGAAAAAAAAAATGAAATCTATTAAATAACTGCATTTAAGCTTGTATAAAATAATCAAACAAGAAATAATGAGCATAGCCTGAATTTGTTGAATCAGATGTACGGAACATGCTCGCTTACTGTGCTCACTGTGCGCCATCTACTGACTAAAACGTGTATTAACACCACACTTCTATCACAAGGGTGATTTGGTGAAGCATTGTATGCATATTACTCACTCTGGGATCCCTTTATCAATAGGCATACTGGGCAACGGCATAGGGCCTATATTGTAACAAGGGGACTGCAGCTAATGACATGCAGCATTTTGGGCTCCATGTACACAGCAGCGTAAGCTGCTCCCGAGCCCTTGTGGGGCAGATGCACCGTCACACATGTGAACCTGCTTTCCACAATGTAAGAAGCAGTGGTCATTACTGGGTGGCGAAGAGAAATCACTAAGATCTTGCTCGCTCTTGGTGACTCACAGTCGCGCGAGTGAAGGGGCGGGCATTACACACTCATCGGTGTGTGTAATGATGCATATGAGAAAAGAGATTAAACTTCTTGCGCTATAAATCCAACAGCAAGGACCAGCACCACAGATGGATACTAGTTCCCTACAAACTAGCAAAAGGAATATTGAAGTGAAAAAAAAGTACTGTGGGCGCCTTAAAGGGCAGGTCAAAAAAATATATGAGTTGATTATGTCCTAATACATATGAAAAAAATCTTTTAACAAATAATCATTTACCTATCATTTGTTAAAAGATTTTTTTCATATGTATTAGGACATAATCAACTCATATATTTTTTTGACCTGCCCTTTAAGGTGCCCACAGTACTTGTTTTTTCACTTTAATGATGCATATGAGCCAGCTGACAAACAGATCCGCTGGCCTTATGCAGTGAAGGTGTACGGACAATTTCTCAAGTTGAGAAGCTTGTCCGCGCGCTAGTTAATAAATATTTATAGGTTCCTTTTTGTAATCGCTATTGAAAAAAAACCTATAAATAATAAATATATTGCTATGAGGCAAGTGTAAACATACATTATGGGCTAGATTACACGTGAGGTGCTAAGTTAACGTTTGCCATTAATTTGCCGTTACAAGTGGCTTGTTAATGCAACCACAATAGAGTGTTTTTACTTTGCGCTAATAGCAATTAACTAGAGGTCAGACCTCTGGTTAAAAATAAAAAGTTTCCCCAATTGTCCCCAAAATAAAGATGACAGTACAGTAACATTATATAAATATATGAGCATTTTGACTTTTTAATAAAATAACTGCACAAAACAGTTATAAGGGGTTAAAGTGAGGGAATGAAAAAAAAAAAAAAAAAAAAAAACTACACCTAAAGTGCCTTTACATAGGAGTCAATGGGGGACTGTGTTTTCTCCATAAATGTATATGTATATGCTTATTTATATATAAAGCAAAACTAATGAAGGAGAGAAAAAGACTGTTTTCCCAGACTAATTAGCTGTATATTCGTTCTAGATTCAACATATATCTTCATTACAGGAAGTGGTGCAGACCCTTTAAGTAAAGTTATTTCTGATATAAAAAGGGAGAATGCAGAGGATAGTTATATCCTCTGAAATAAGAAAGGGAATTCAGCACTCTTCAAATTTTGAATAAAAAATACTTTATTTTAATCTTAACAAAATGTTGAGTCTCTGTGACACCCTTATAGTGAAATATAATCCAGATATTCAACAACCCAGGTTATAATGCATTGCCTAACAACATGATAATCAAAGCTAGACACCCTGGTTACAAAAGTATATAGTTTGCCAAAATATTGTAAACTCTGTTTGGAACAAGAAGGAAATAAGGTTGCAACCTTTATTTATGGCTAACTTTTAATCTTAGTTGCCTAGATTGCCCAGACATGTATTATCATTATTATCATGGCTATATCAAAATATTGTATTGCTTTAAATGTATATTAGAACATCCTAGTTACTTTAAAGCACATTAGATACATAACGCTCACAGTACAATGTCCAGCAAGGGACCTCGGGTTACACCCGCGCTTAAAGGGACATGAAACCCAACATTTTTCTTTCATTATTAACTTTCCAATTTACTTCTATTATTTAATTTGCTTCCTTCTCTTGTTATTCTTTGCTGAAAGGTTTATCTTGGTAACTAGCTCAGGAGCAGGAAAGAGCCTAGGTTCTAGCTGCTGATTGGTGGCTGCATATATATACCAATTGTCATTGGCTCACCCATGTGTTCAGTTAGAAACCAGTAGTGCATTGGTGCTCCTTCAACAAATGATACCAAGAGAATGAAACAAATTAGATAATAGAAGTAAATTAGAAAGTGGTTTGAAATTGTATTCTCTATCTGAATCGTGTAAGAAAACTTTTGGGTTTCATGTCCCTTTAAGGTTGACCTGGAGCAAACTAGCGATCCTGTTGGAAAACAGATATATGGTACCTTGATCCTAATGTACTTTGTTAATGTCCAATGGAGTGGCTCAAATTTTGGGACTCTCTTTAACTGAGAGCTCGTACATAAATGAGAAGTATGGACACTGAGTCTCTGTGAGCTCTCCTCCTATGATGTCACTGTTTAACGAAAGCACTGATAATCCTGAGCGGGTATCTATATATCTATAAAGGATGTCCTCCATATGTGCAGGGTAATCGTTTTCAGGCAGTCTTCACCTTAATCCGGCAATACAGCAGTATCGTTTACCATCAGCTGTTTTAGCTCTCTTAGGTAGCCACGAGCTGATACCATCAGTTGTTTAGCAATGAACCAGGGCGTGCATTGAGGCAATCAGAAGCCTCTTTCCTTAGATAACCACGGACAGCTATAGGGAATAAGTGTCTGTTATAGATCACATTCAAACTCCAAAAAAGTCAATTTTGTGACTCCTGAATATAGCCAACAACATATGTGTTTCACCCCATATGTAAACCTCTTACTAGGGCTCCGTCAGGGCTGTATATCCACCTAATCAGACCTCCTTTTTTTTTTTTTTTTTTTTTTTTTTAATATGTTTTTTTATTGAAGTCATAAACAGATACAATCAAAGGTTATGCCCCAAAACATTTACAGAAAAGTGCAAATACAATATTGTTAGATAAGTGTTACAAACAAAACCCTACAGTAAGGGTATAATGTATCCAAACATCACATGTAATGTTATAAAATTTGGGCAGTTTACAGTAAGACTTCAGTTTTATAATAAAGTTAATAACAATAAAACAAAAATATAGTCCTCCCTGGGCCATATAGCAGGCAAATTGGAGTATCCACTCATATACTATTAGGACCAGGGGAGGGGTTAGCTTTGTAGTTTAAAGGGGGGGGGAATGCAGCGGGCAAGAGCCGCTCGAAATATAATAGGGGGGGGATGGAGGGCGGAGCCAGTCGGGATGTCAATCTTATATTTAACAATTATCGGGACCCTAAGTGAGCATTAGTTTTAATGGCCAACTCTTAAAAAATATCTAGACGGAGTATAAATTGGAGTACATAATTACTTTCAGTAGTCTCATTATGACCTGGGGACAGTGTTTTATATACCAGAATGAATCTTAGCACATGGAATATGAGGACTAGAGTAGAATTAAACACATAAAACAACGGTATCATGACCCACATTAGGAATTGGCTTTCTATAAAATGGATAGGGGTAACTCCCAGCGTTATTAAGTGGGGAGGGGGACATTAGCATGTATGGAACATAAGGGATTTCCAGGTGAGCCCCTCCCCTAGGGATTTACCAGCTATAGGTGATGTGGGAAAAAGGAATAGGGGTATGACCCGCAGGCAACCAGTACCGGCGGGAAAGGGGGGGGAGTAGCCCACCAGAGAGAAATAATTTTGTAATAATATTAAACTCAACATAAGCAATGTCATATCCTAGGAACATAAATGTAATAAAGCATAAGCATCTTATCTTAGTCTTTGAACCCATGAGCAAGAGAACTGTCACTCTTAGATAAATATAATCAGATATCTAGTATCATAGGAATGTCACTAAAAAAAAAAAAGGAGAAACACTGCAGCGCCTTGCCAATAAGTCCCAGAGACAATTACTACACCCTGGTTAAGAATAAGAGGCAAGTTATCTCTACCTACTTTCTAATATATTGGGGGAAGGTTAGACAATTATTAGATTATAAGGGTTAAATGCCCATAGAGAGCAATATGACATCCTGGACCAATATCTTATAACAGAGGTAATATGAGAGATGGACTTAATACTCATGGGATATCAAGGGCAGGCAATTTATGATACATTCACAGCTGTATAAACTGGTGTATGAGCTTCACAGGGACCAAACATCTAAGGAAAATAATGTAGAGCCTAGTCATACCAATATAGCAGGCCTGAGTTAAAGGGGCTAAATACCTAGGAACAGTGGTATATGACACGGGTCTGAGCAGGGTAGAATATAATAACGTTGCTACATCTCTCTCCTAGGGTTCACTATGAAAGAGAAGGAGAGATAATAATAAAAATAAAAAAAAAGGAGAGAAAAAGGTGTATCAGAGTCCGTTGCCATATGGCTAACATTACAGGGAGAATAGTATAATGTCCCGAGTTATAGGTTCACATGCATCAGGCCCAAAAGCCGTCATTCAGGAAAGAAAGCATCTAATGATAAATGGCTTGAGATCCCAAAAAGTGTACTCATTCTGATTAAAGTCCCCAAGCTGTAAATAGAACAGTGGTCTGCTGCGGCTTGTGAGAGGGGTGACTGTGCACTGCCCGATATTCGTGTAACACCTGGTGAGAGTCCTGTGCGATATGATCGTTACATGCACTGGATCAAGCAAGAGTTTATGTCTCTCAAAGGGCAGCAGAGACTATCATAGTGTCCTACATGGGGTTCAGAGGGGAGAGTGCTGTGGGTTGATGAGGTATGCGTGCAGCGTATCCCCATGAAGGGTCAGATGGCTAACCTATGCCTAGTCTATGCGGTATTAACTGGGCAACAAGAACCCCCTCTGCCATGAGTAGCCAGCCTGTACCGGAATCTGTGGAGGACACTGGTTCGTCAACCCTCAGTTGCGCTTTCAGCGGGACATACAGTTGCGGTCTAATAGGCCCTATTGCTGGGAGATGTAATACTCGCCTTCGAGAGATTTGCCACAATGGCGTGGAAAGCTGTAGTTGTGTCCAGTAAGCCCCAGCTCTGTGGCCCTCAGGCTTCTTAATGTACAGTCCTCTTTTTCCCGCGATAGAGGGGACCATTTCGGGATGACAGCTGTAAGAAGGGCCGATCAGGTATTTTGACTCTCCGCATGAGCCAGGGTGGCCGGCCAGATCACTCCCGGTGTCAATAGAGGGTTCAGTAGCGGTGGGTTTGGCTGTAGTAGATCGGCGTGTTTGCTGATCATGACTAGGTGCGGGACATGATGGGGTACTAAGGGACCTCTCTGGCTCCTTATTCCTGAACGTAATTTTGACATCGCTCAGGGGGCTTGCTCTGCTTAATCTGTCTCATATTGGGAGTGATGGTTGTGTCATAACAGACTTTAAACAAGCTGAAAGGTCATCATAGTTAGTTGAGGCTTGCAAAGCGAGTTCCCGCAGAGCCCTATAAATGGTTGATGAGATTTCCTCCATGCCGGGTGCCATAATTGCTGTAGGCCTCAGAGACCTGGGTGTTTCCCAGACTACGATGGCAATCAGTGGTATAAACTAGTATGGGAACGAAGTGAGGGAATCCTCTAACCTTGTAGAAGCAATCCCATCTTCCCAGAGGTGTCTTTAGATAAAATTGCACATGTTTAGCTCCAACTAGTTGTTATAATAAATATATTTCTTCAGGAGCTCTGTGAAACACGTCCTCCATGCTTGGTTGATGGCTCCGCCCCCCCTCAGACCTCCTTTTAAACCTGGTGTAGCCACTTTTAAAATCACCTGTGGATCTTAAAGGGACCTTATACAAACATAGCCTATTCACATACCTTAATAATATACATATTTACACATCTTGCATTTTCTAAAAGGCCCTACAGGGATGGCATATACATTTTTATTTACACTCTAAGTTTTCTCAATAACAGTATTATTACAGTATTCTTCATTACTATGTTGAATTCTTATGATTTATGATTTTATTAAGGACAAAAAAGTCCATTACAATGCTGCTATGAAATTTAACCCTAAAGGGATACCATTTTATCTCTGTTTACCTAGGTACATATTCGGTTTTTACTCTATATATTTACAAGCATAGTCTGACTTTTCATTTAAACCTAAGGGAAATTTTGTTCTCAAAGAAGATATCCATTGGCCTCTTTCTGAAGGAGATATTTGTCCACATCCCCTTCTCTACTACTCGGGTCACCTTTGATTATGGCTGTAAATTTTAGGGAACTAAATTAAAAAAAAACCTACCCTACAATAAACTACCAATAGCCTTTAAAAGGGCATTTTGTAGGGCATTGCCCTACAATCAGCAATTATGCCTGTAAAAAATACAAAGACCCCCAACAGTAAAACCTATCACCCAACCAACCCCCCAAAATAAAAAACCTAACTCATTTAGCTCTTTTGCATTGCCCTTAAAAAGGCATTAGCTATTTTAAAATAGCCCAAACCCTAATCTAAAAAAAAAAAACACCCAAAAAAAGTAAAAAAATAAGTCACATTAACTCACGATGATCCATTTACAGTTTCTAAAGTCCGGACATCCAGGCAGCTAGAAGTCTTCATCCAGACGGCATCTTTTATCTTCATCTCGGCTGCGTCTTCTATCCATCCTTCAAGACATCTGGCGCGGAACGTCCTCTTCATATGGTCACCGCCATAATGTGAATCTTTAAGGCAAGGGAGCCTTTTCAAAATGATGTCTCTTGCATTCCTATTGACTGATTTGATTTTTGGAATTCAAATCAGCCAATAGGATGATAGCTACTGAAATTCTATTGGCTATTCAAATCAGTCAATAGCATGTCAGAAGCTCTCATCCTATTGGCTGATTTGAACAGCCAATTGGATTTCAGTAGCTCTCATCCTATTGGCTGATTTGAATTTCAAAAATCAAATCAGCAAATAGAAATACAAGGGACGCCATTTTGAAAAGGCTCCCTTGCATTACAGATTCAGTGTACGGTGGCGACCGTATGAAGAGGACACTCCACGGCGGATATCTTGAAAGATGGACCCGCTCTGTGCCGCCGGGATGAAGTTAGAAGACGCTGCCGGGATGAAGATAGAAGATGCCGCCTGAATGAAGATAGAAGACTCGGCCTGGATGGATGAAGACCTTGCCGCCTGGATGTCCGGACTTCAGAAACTGTAAGTGGATAGTCGGGGGTTAGTGTTAGGGTTTTTTTTTACTTTTTTGGGGTGTTTTTTTTTTTAGATTAGGGTTTGGGCTATTTAAAAAAAAGTTAAATGCTCTTTTAAGGGCAATACAAAAGAGCTAAATGCCCTTTTAAGGATTTTTTTTTATTTTGGGGGGCTTTTTAAATTTTATAAGGCTATCAGATTAGGTGTAATTGTTTTTATTTTGGATAATTTTGTTTGTTATTTTTCGTAATTTAGTGTTTGTTATTTTTTGCAATTTAGTATTAGTTATTTTTTGTAATTTAGTATTTTTTTTGTAATTTTAGATTTCATTTTTTTAGTAATGTTAGTTTTTTTTTATTGTGTAATTTAGTTTAATTGGTACGTATTTATTTTAATTTTAGTATAATAGTTGTTAGGTTAATTTATAGTTTAAACTTAGGTTTTTTTTATTTCACAGGTAAATTTTTATTTATTTTAAGATAGGGATATTGTAATTTTAATTAAAAGTTAGGGGGTTGTTAGGTTTAGAGGTTAATAGTTTAATTTAATTTTTTGCGATGTGGGAGGGCCTCGGTTTAGGGGTTAATAGGTTTATTTAGTGGTGGTGATGTGGGAGGCCAGAGGTTTAGGGGTTAATAACTTTCTTTAGTGGCGGTGATGGGGAGCGGCGGAATAGGGGTTAATAGCTTTATTATAGTGTCACGGATGTTGGGGTGAGGGGGAATAAGTGTTAATAACTTTATTATAGTGGCAGCGATGTCGGGGAGCGGCGGAATAGGGGTTAATAACTTTTATTAGTACCAGCGATGTAAGGAGCGGCAGATTAGGGGTTAATAACTTTATTATAGTGTTTGCGATGCGGGAGGGCCTCGGTTTAGGGGTAAAAGGTAGTTTATGGGTGTTAGTGCACTTTGTAACATTTTAGTTATGAGTTTTAACAGTTTCGTTTCGCAAAACTCATAACTACTGGTCTCAGTGAAACGGATCGTGCCGGTATAGGCTGGAATGCAAGCATTTTAGCCATATCGCACAACCTGTAATACCGGCACTATGGAAATTCCACGCAAAAACATAATTTTTTGGAGTGTGGGATTGACGTTTGCATTACAGGCTAAAATGCTTGCGATATAGCTATACCGACCAGTCTCGTAATGGCTGCGTTACGGTTTTTACGCTGAAATGGCCATTGTTTCAGCTTTAAAACCGTAAAACAAAACTCGTAATCTAGGTGTTAATTATTTAACACATGTTGGACACAGTTCAGATTTGTTATTCTTTTGCATATAAAAAAAGTATCTTTAATTAAAACAAAAATATTGAGAACAGTATTGAGTGCTCAGGCTTAGTAAGACATTTTATCTTTGTCCACCACAAAAGTGATGCCACTTTCAAGTGGCAGATTATTGAGCACGTTAAAATGTCAAAAAGAGGGGGTGATAGGGGAAAAAACTTTTTTACAGAGAGGCCTTCTGGATTTTTCATTTGAAAACCAGAAGGCCATCTGGTTTTAATATAGATGGAGATATCAATGTTTGGTTACACCAATAAATTATATACTTTGTCCCACTAATATTTAGATTGTATATAGTTTATAGTTTTAGGAGTAACTTACTATAGATTAAATATCTCTCAAATAGCTTGATCACACACATATATGTAACTATATTATTGACTATCCTGTTCAATACATTAACTAAACCTAAAGCAGCCAGGTGTCATATATATGCAAGTATGTAACGGTATCATTGGCTATCCTGTTGTTTAAATAAGGATTAGGGGTACATAAATATTGAATACAGACTTTATATTTTATACTGATTATCCACACAAGTTGCAATTTTCTATTCACATTCTGGTGATTTTATTAGACATTTTTTAGCTTGCAGCTCATTAACAAATTTTATGGATCCCTCTAAGGATCATATGCTAATACTCAGAAGTTGATATCCTTGGCTATCTATGACTATGTCTATTATGTTTTGATTGGTAGGGACGTTCCTCCTTCCATGATCCCAGCAGGTTGTAATGAATGTAATTGCAAGATGTGTATTTAACCCCTTAATGACCACAGCACTTTTCCATTTTCTGTCCGTTTGGGACCAAGGCTATTTTTACATTTTTGAGGTGTTTGTGTTTAGCTGTAATTTTCCTCTTACTCATTTACTGTACCCACACATATTATATACCGTTTTTCTCGCCATTAAATGGACTTTCTAAAGATACCATTTTCATCATATCTTATAATTTACTATAAAAAAATTATAAAATATGAGGAAAAAATTGAAAAAAACACACTTTTTCTAACTTTGACCCCCAAAATCTGTTACACATCTACAACCACCAAAAAACACCCATGCTAAATAGTTTCTAAATTTTGTCCTGATTTTAGAAATACCCAATGTTTACATGTTCTTTGCTTTTTTTGTAAACTATAGGGCCATAAATACAAGTAGCACTTTGCTATTTCCAAACCATTTCTTTTCAAAATTAGCGACAGTTACATTAGAACACTGATATCTTTCAGGAATCTCTGAATAGCCATTGACATGTATATATATTTTTTTAGTAGACAACCCAAAGTATTGATCTAGGCCCATTTTGGTATATTTCATGCCACCATTTCACCGCCAAATGCAATCAAATACAAAAAATCGTTCACTTTTCACAAATTTTTTCACAAACTTTTGGTTTCTAACTTAAATTATTTACAAACAGCTTGTGCAATCATGGCATAAATGGTTGTAAATTCTTCTCTGGGATCCCCTTTGTTCAGAAATAGCAGACATATATGACTTTGGCGTTGCTTTTTGGTAATTAGAAGGCCGCTAAATGCCACTGCGCACAACACGTGTATTATGCCCAGCAGTGAAGGGGTTAATTAGGGAGCATGTAGGGAGCTTTTTGGGGTAGTTTTAGCTTTAGTGTAGTGTAGTAGACAACCCCAAGTATTGATCTAGGCCAATTTTGGTATATTTCATGCCACCATTTCACCGCCAAATGCGATCAAATTAAAAAAAACGTTAATTTTTTCTCAAATTTAGGTTTCTCACTGAAATTATTTACAAACAGCTTGTGCAATTATGGCACAAATGGTTGTAAATGCTTCTCTGGGATCCCCTTTGTTCAGAAATAGCAGACATATATGGCTTTGGCATTGCTTTTTGGTAATTAGAAGGCCTCTAAATGCCGCTGCGCATCACACGTGTATTATGGCTAGCAGTGAAGGGGTTAATTATGTAGCTTGTAGGGAGCTTGCAGGGTTAATTTTAGCTTTAGTGTAGAGCTCAGCCTCCCACCTGAAACATCAGACCCCCTGATCCCTCCCAAACAGCTCTCTTCCCTCCCCCACCCCACAATTGTCTCCTCCATCTTAAGTACTGGCAGAAACTCTGCCAGTACTAAAATAAAAGGTATTTGGCCCTTTTTTTTTTTTTTTTTTTTTTTTAAAGCATATTTACATATGCTGATGTGTAGGATCCCCCCTTAGACCCCAACCTCACTGATCCCCCACCAAACAGCTCTCTAACCCTTCCCCTCTGCCTTAATGGGCGCCATCTTGGGTACTGGCAGCTGTCTGCCAGTACCCAGTTTTGTAACAAAATGTGCCTTTTGTTTTAAAAAATGCCCTTTTCTGTAGTGTAGCTTCCCCCCCCCCCCCCCCCACCAAGACCAACCCCCAACCCCTTCCAGGTCCCTTAGATTACATTTTTAATATTTACATTTATTATTTTTTTTTAGCTTTTAACTTTTATTTTTCTGTAGTGTAGCGGTTCCCACCCGCTCCCGCCCCTTGCACGCCCGCCACCATCGTGCACGCGCGCGCTCCCGTGCGTGCCCCCGTAGATCCCGCCCCCGATCCCGCCCCCCTCCACTTCATACAGAGCACCGATGGCCGCCCACCCGCCTCCCACGTAAGCTCCCACCCACCAACGATACCGGCCATCGATGTCCGGTGCAGAGAGAGCCACAGAGTGGCTCTCTCTGCATCGGATGGCCAAGGCGGGTTATTGCAGGATGCCTCCATATCGAGGCATCACTGCAATAACCGGAAAGCAGCTGGAAGCGAGCAGGATCACTTCCAGCTGCTTTCCAGACCAAGGACGTACGCCACACGTCCTCGGTCATTAACTGTATTTTTTTTGAGGACGTGTGGCGTACGTCCTTGGTCGTTAAGGGGTTAAAGCACATGTTACACATCTACAACATGTCTATGATTAAGGCAGTTTGCTGCCAAAATGCGTAAGACGCTGCTTTCCATGCTTGGATTTTAATACACTTGATTTTACAGTGTTTTTCTTAGACATGTGCATGGCGAAAAAATTCAGTTCGGGTCGGATCGATTCGGATTTTTTCGAATTTTGGTTCGGAGCCATTCGAATTCGGAAAAATTTGAATCAATTTGTTTCGGATTTATTCGGATTCGAATAAATTTGGCTGAATTCGATTTGGTTCGGTTCTGAATTTTGGTAAGTATTAGGTGGGATGTGCTGTGTATTAGACTAGTATTATGTACTGTATATTAGGTGTAACTCATAGCAGAGTGATATAAACTAATATACTGCACAATACTAGTGTAATCCATGGCCAGCCGAATCTACCGAATAAATCCAAACTAATTCGGATTTATTCGGTAGATTCGGTACTATTTTTATTCGGAAATTCGAATTGATCCGAATCTCGAATTTACCGAATTCGGACGAATTTCCGAATCGATCCGAAACAAATCGCACATATCTAGTTTTTCTTTTTCCGTTAATAAAGTTAATTTTTGAATTTTACACCTTGAGACTCACCGGTTCTTTGTTTGCTGTCTACCAATAATTAAAACAATATATACTTTTAAATGTTACCATCTGTGTTAACAGGCCTATAAATTTGTAAAAAAAAAAACCTAATCAATGTTTTCTTAAGCAATAGGTAATTGGTGGTATTACACGATTCCAGCCTAAATTGGAATCCACGTGGATGCATTTCACTTTTGAATAGAAAGAATTTTGTAATAGACATTTGTTAGCAAAAATTCTTCTTATAAAAGCTATTGCTATTTCAAAAGTGTATTTAAGTATGCAATGTGCACCAGCATTTTAAAAACAGCACTTGCTCAGAAAACCTATGGTGCTTGTACCATCTGGTAATGACTCAATTTGTTAATTTCTGACATGATACAAGCCCCACTGATGCTCTGAGCAGCTGCACTATTTAAAATGCTGCTGCTCTGAGAATATCTAGCTATGCTTCACATGCACGTGCAGAGAAAAATAACTTTTACTAGAATCATTTTTGCCGATATATGTATATTGCAACTATGTTTCTATTTAAAGATGTAATTCAACTATCTGCATTCCAATTTTGACTGGAATGTCCCTTTAAATACCTTTTGGTACCTACCTAATTATAGCAAGTCTCGGGTTTAGCACTTTATCAGCTACAGCTTATAAAAATAAAAACAACGTATAAAAAGTTATTAAAATGCAAATAAGTGTGCAGATTCGTGCCACTTTTCTTTATCTGAAGCTGTAATCAGCTATGTTAGCTTAAATTTTGTCATTCTACATAATCCTTAAAGGGACAGGAAACCCCAAAAATGTAATTCCTGATTTGGATAGAAACAACTTTTGTTTCTTTTGCTGAAGGAACATTGACAGCTAGCTGAACACATCTAGTTAGCCAATTACAAGAGACAAATGTATGCAGGCACTAATCAACAGCTAGCTCCCACTAGTGTAGGATATATGCGTATTCTTTCATAACAAGCGATACCAAGAGAACAAAGCACATTTGAAAATACAAGTGATTTTAAAAGTGTCTTAAAATGACATGCTCTCTATCTAAATCATCCAAGTTTAAATTTGACTTTCCTATCCCTTTAAACTTATTTTTTATTTATATATTTAATTTTTGGTAAAAAGTTTATTTGAAGGTACAGTAACACTAACTAGTATACTTACTATACTGAAAGTGTCTGTAATAAACACAATTTATTTCATTTATGATTCAAGGGACAGTGTACACCAGAATTTTTTATACAAGCCCCACTGTCTAAAAAGATAAATACTCCCTTTACTACCTATGCTCCAGTTTTGCATAACCAGCATATATTAATATACTTTTTGCCTCTGTGATTACCCTGTATCTAAGCCTCTGCAGACTGCCACCTTATCTCAGTTCTTTTGACAGACTTCCATTTTAGCCAATCGGTGCTGACTAGATAACTCCATGGCTGTGAGAACAATATTATCTATATGGCACACATGAACTAACACCCTCTAGTAGTGAAAAATGTTAAAATGCATTCAGATAAGATGCGGCCTTCAAGGGCTAAGAAATTAGCATATGAGCCTACCTTGGTTTAGCTTTCAACTAAGAATACCAAGAGAAGAAAGCAAAATTGATGATAAAAGTAAATTGGAAAGTTGTTTAAAATTACATGCCCTATCTGAATCATGTAAGTTTATTTGTGACTTGGCTGTCCCTTTCAGATTGAGCATGCACTTTTAAACAACTTTCCAATTTATTATTTTATCTATTTTTCTTCTTTTTCTTGGTATCCTTTGTTGAAAAGCATACCTAAAGGTAGGCTGAGGCTCATAAGCAGGAAGGGAACTAGCGGATATTTGCCTCTTGTCATTGGCTTAACAATGTGTTCAGCTACCTCCCTCCAAGTAGTGCATCGCTGCATTATTAACAAAGATAATGTAGCAAAGTTGATAATAGAAATAAAATAAAAAATGTTGCTTACACAAGTATGCTCTGCCAGGATGGTCATATTTTTGTTAATTACTTTCTATCTAGGTTAGAAATGATTAAAACAAAGAACAAATACAACACAGTACACAGTCACATACATACAAATACACTCTCATTTTCCATACCACGCATACTTGCCGGTTGAACTAACACAATGTGGCGTTACTCATGCATCATGTTATTGCGTCAACCACACATACTTGTCATTGGTTGAATTAGCGCACTGTGGTTTTACTCTAAACAATTCCATATTACCACACATACTTGTCATTGGTTGAATTAGCCCACTGTGGTTTTACTCTAAACAATTCCATATTACCACACATACTTGTCATTGGTTAAATTAGCGCACTGTGGTTTTACTCATGCAGTGTTAGTAAGCCCATGGTATTGAGTCAATCAACAACCATGTTTTACTCACCGCACACACTCTCACTCTTCCATAATTTTAAAAATGTATTAACTTGTTGCATAGCCAAGTGGCAGCTGGCTTTGTACTTAGTATATAAGTAGGTAGGTGGCAGTGATGTCAGTGGCAGCAGATTAGGGGTTAATAAGTGTAATGTAGGTGGCGGCGATGTCGGGGGCGGCAGATTAGGGGTGTTTAGACTCGGGGTTTATGTTAGGGTGTTAGGTGTAAACATAAATTTTCTTTCCCCATAGGAATCAATGGGACTGCTTTACGGAGCTTTACGTTCCTTTATTGCAGGTGTTAGGCTTTTTTTTACCCGGCTATCCCCATTGATGTCTATGGGGAAATAGTGCACGAGCACGTAAAACCAGCTCGAAGCAGCGCTGGTATTTGTGTGCAGCATGGAGCTCAACGCTGCCATATTGCACGTTAACGCCAGGTTTTTGCAAACCTGTAATAGCAGCGCTATTAAAGGTGAGCGGTGGAAATAACTTGCAAGTTAATACCGAGCCGCTCATAATGCAAAACTCGTAATCTGGCCGATTGTTAGTTATTAAGTCATTTTAAACTTTGTACAAAAAAAATTACAGCCTACAAGATTGCATTTTTTAAATGTTCCTTTACAAGTCTGCCAAACTCTGCAGTTGAAAACTCAGGTCCGTTTCATTTTAAAAACATTTTTGTTGTCCTTAATAAGTCAGCTTCAACCAAGCAGGCAAGTCTGAGTGACTTCAATAAACCAATTACAATTGGCTGACTTTATACTGTTTAAAAGAAATTTTTTATCTGACTTTGCATTGTTCAAAGTTGTTTAAGTACAAGCTAAAAATTTGAATGATATGTCAGTAACATCCCTTTACAAGTCAGTTAAATGCTCAAGTAAAAAAGTCAATTTTATTATAAAAAGAGCTGAGTTTTTATGAATAAGTTGACTTCAAACTAGCAAAGTTGTCTGGATTGTTTGCTCTTGTGCTGGAGAGATCAATGTGCTTTATTAAAGGAATAGTCTAGTCAAAATTAAACTTTAATGATTCAGATAGTGCAGCAATTTTAAGCATCTTACTAATTTATTCCTATTATTATTATTATTATTATTATTATTATTATTATTCGTTCTCTAGTTATCTTTATTTGAAAAAGCAAGAATGTAAGCTTAGGAGCCGGCTAATTGTAGCCACCAATCAGTAAGCGCTGAGGAGCTGAGCCAACAATGAAAGAAAGATACCAAGAGAACGAAGAAAAATTAATAATAGGAGTAAATTAGTAAATTGCTTAAAATTGCATACTCTGAGTCATGAAAGTTTGACTAGACTATTCCTTTAATTTTTTTTTCATGAATGAAAGTTAAACATTTAATATTCTTCTGACATTTATAGCCAAACAATGTTGTTTTCTTTTTTTCCCAAAGGAGGAGGATTCACTACAAATTGAAGAGAAAATCAAATGGGGTGATGGTTTTGCAGTGGTATATTCCATAACAGACAGGTGCAGCTTTGACGAGGTTATGAGACTCTGCTTTCTCATTAATCATATTCACAGCAATGCAAAGAAGGTAACTGAACAACCTCCCATCGTAATTGTAGCCAACAAGAAAGATCTCCAGTTCGATCGAATGGTATCCACCGATGAAGGAGAAAAATTGTCTAAATCCTTAAAAAATCCATTTTATGAAATATCCACCAGAGATAGCTATGAAGAAACTGTCATGGTTTTTAATTCTCTTTATTATGAACTTTTGAAACAAGGAAGCTTTTCCCCTGGAACTTTTAAGAAGAGAAGTGTGTCTAAACTTATGGAAAAAATTCCAAAAATATATGCAAACTCAGCTCTTAACTCAAATGGCCGGAGTTTAAGTTTTAATTCCTTCAGAGATTACATACCAGAGTGAATTCTGGGTCATTTTATGTCTCAAGCTGGAAGCTTTTCAAAACAACTTGTTTGGAGCTGATTTCATTACATGACTCATGAAAATGAATATTAAGTTGAGGATTTTTCTCACTTGTTTGGTAGTTAGTGGCAGATGGAGCTAAGACTGCATATTGGCTTCTAGGGTATGCATTGCCTATTACATCTTGAAGGCTCTAGGGTATGCATTGCCTATTACATCTTTAAGGCTCTAGGGTATGCATTGCCTATTACATCTTTAAGGCTCTAGGGTATGCATTGCCTATTACATCTTTAAGGCTCTAGGGTATGTTTTGCCTATTACAGTCTTTAAGGGTTTCTGAAAAAGTCACCTTTTGTCAATAATGTGTATAAAGTTGCATTAGAGGGAAGCTTTATAAACGTTTATGACAAAAGATGAGTTTTCACATTTGTGATTCAGACAAGTCATGTCATTTTAAAAACGTTCCTATGTAAGCATAGGAAGACTTAAGGCCCAGTTCTCAAAAGCTCGTCAGCATGGACAGAAATGATCAGACTTTTTTATTGAGCATTATATTGTAAAGTAATTGACTTTCCTTAACATAAAGAAGTGGTCTCCCCTTAAAGGGACATAAACCCCCCCCCCCAAAAAAAATATTTCAAGATTCAGATAGAACTAACAATTTTAAACAAATTTCAAATGTACTTCTATTATCAAATTTTCTTCATTTTCTTATTATCCTTTTTTGAAAAGCAGGAATGTAAACTCAAGAGTTTGCACGTTTCTGCAGCAGTCTTGCAACAATGCTATTTATTAGCAAGATCACTAGATGACAGCATTATTTCCTTATTTTCCATATTTTTCTTTCATGACAATTGGTTTATATATATATATATATATATATATATATATATATATATATATATGCAGCCACCAATCAGCAGCTAGAACCTAAGTTCTTTGCGGCTCTTTCGCTTTCCTAGATAAACCTTTCAGCAAAGGATAACAAGAGAAGGAAGCTAATTAAATAATAGAAGTAAATTTGAAAGTTGTTTAGAATTATCTAAATCATGAATGTCTAAATATGACTTTACTGTCCCTTTAAGGGATTTAACATGAAAATTAAGCACATTTGATAATAGAAGTAAATAGAACTTTTTTATTTTTAAATGTATTCTCTATCTGAATAATGAAAGAATAATTTGAGGTTTTATGTCCCTTTAATGAGCCAAGGTAACTTGCCTATAAAACAGTCCATGAGAGGACTAAGTAAATACTGATGAGGCCTCTTATAGAATCTTGGTTGACTAAAGAGCTTTAGAGAATCAGACCCTTAGGAAAGTTTATGTCTTTAGCACTCTATCACAGCAGTGTTTGCAACAATGTTTAGTATTGCTACAAACATGGTTGAAAACACTGTTGTTTTAAAGTGCTAAAAACACGTGCACACTCCTGAGCAATCATGAGCCTACCTAGATTTACTCTTCAACAAAGGAGCAAACAAGAGAACAAAGTAGGATTTTGGTAACAGAAATAAATTGGAACTTTTTTTTTTAAATTGGACACTCAGTCTAAACCATTAAAGTTTCATCCGGACTTTACTGTCTCTTTAATACAGCTTTAGTGCTTTATAAAGCATATGGTATCTGTGTAGAATAAGCATGAAATAAATAACCAGTAACTCTTCTCACATTTGTATAGACTTCAACTGAACGTTTATTACTCATGGGTGTTCATTCCAGTCAGAGTTCTCTTGTAAAGTGTGTCGTGGTTTTCATGACGTTTTCAAATTAGAACCCATTTCAAATTGTTTGAAATCTCCACAATAACCCATGGCCACCATAGCACCGCCTATATTTTGCAAAGGGACAATTCTGCACTGGTATTCCAATCAATTAAAAAAAACGTTTCTGGCAGTGTCTCCAAGGATTGCGGACTTTTCATATTCAAAAAAATTGCACCTAAATTTGTACTTCCTTCTCGTCTGTTTTCAAAACCTTTTCAATATTAAAGTTCTTGCACACACTTGTTCATAGGTTTATAAAGTAAATTGTTTTCTTGCTTAATAAAAAGTTAAAAACAAAATTCAAATACGATCACAAATTCCATACGATCGACTAAATGTTCACATTTGATTGCAATGAAGTGTCATTATTAATTAATATAATTGGTTAAGTGAACCAAACTTGCACTAACACACATTATGCACTGAATTTATTGTCAGTCGTATTTGATTCCACTTTGGTTGCATATTTTTTGCTTCTTTTACGCTTCCTGAAATAATTGAAAACGTATTTGAAATCCTTGCTCTATTTTTTTTTTCTTACATCTTTCTGATAGTTATCTATGTTTTTAGCAAATTATTGTTCAAATGTACAGATTGCAACTGATTTGGAAAAAAAAATATCTGCAATAAAAAAAAATCGTTGTGTACGTTTTTATGGGTTTTTGGGTAATTTGTTGGTCTAGTTGATGGGTTTATGAACTTTATCATTCTGTTGTATTTGCACATGAGAACGAGATAAAAGGGTGAAGAACAGACAGGAATTAAACAAACCTTATACTCACAAAGACTATGTTTCAACCAAAATCCTCATTCTCACAAAGACTAGGTTTCAACCACAGACCTCATACTCACAAAGGCTATGTTTCAACCATAATCCTCATATTCACAAAGACTAGGTTTCAACCATACTTCTCATACTCACAAAGGCTAGGTTTCAACCACAATCCTCATACTCACAAAGACTAGGTACAACCATAATCCTCATACTCACAAATACTAGGTTTCAACCATAATCCTCATACTCACAAAGACTAGGTTTCAACCATAATCCTCATACTCACAAATACTAGGTCTCAACCATAATCCACATACACACAAAGACTAGGTTTCAATAATAATCCTCATACTCATAAAGACTAGATTTCAACCATAATCCACATACTCACAAATACTAGGTTTCAATAATAATCCTCATACTCATAAAGACTAGATTTCAACCATAATCCACATACTTACAAAGACCAGGTTTCAACCATAATCCTCATACTCACAAAAACTAGGTTTCAACCATAATCCACATACTCACAAAAGCTAGGTTTCAACCACAATCCTCATACTCAGAAAGACTAGGTTTCAACCACAGACCTCATACTCACAAAGGCTAGGTTTCGATCATAATCCTCATATTTACAAAGGCTAGGTTTCAACCATAATCCTCATTCTCACAAAGGTTAGGTTTTTGACCATAATCCTCATACTTGCAAAGGCTAGGTTTCAACCACAATACTCATACTCACAACGACTAGGTTTCAACCACAATCCTCATACTCACAAAGGCAAGTTTCCAACCACAACCCTCATACTCACAAAGGCTAGGTTTCATCCATAATCCTCATACTCACAAAGGCTAGGTTTCAGCCATAATATACTTACTCACTTTATTGTTTACAAAATATACATCATAACTCCCAAATGCCTATTCCTATTTCCCTTGCTCCCTGCTTCTTTTTATTCTCTACTTATCTCTTCTATTTATTTTGCTACCTCTTGGAGAACACCTTCCTAATTTAACAATAGTGTGATGTATATCGGTATAACACTCAATTTAAGATACAGTGTCCTCTGTGGGGCGATTCTATTTGTTTTAAGTTATTCAGATTCCATTAAAATGAATCAGAATTCAAGATTACTGCATGATGCATAATTCTTATGTTCTTAGTGAACATCATAAATGGAACATCATAAATGGACTCATAAAAGTATGGATCCTCAACAAGTCAGGCACAGAAACCCAAACTATATAACACTTCCTATATTTATATTTATGGTTTACAGAATATGTTAATATTACCATTTATGTTCTAACATTTTATTGTAACAGATTTGTATATTTTATTGCATATCTTTTCAATAAACATCTTTAATATATATAATTTTTACATTGTGTCATTGGGTATTTCCGAAATGTAATGTAGATGGTCTCATTTGCTCTGCAATTTCTGTACAATGTTGTGGAGTATGAGATTATTTGTTAATGCTCTATCTGGTGTCTTGCACTCCTTGTAAGACTTTACATGTGTTTTCCTTTAGGTAATTGTTTACAGATATCACTACACCATTGTCCAGTGTTTGACCAATCTTTAATATCTATGTTTTCCCCCTGTCATCTGCTTCTGTTAGTTGTACAATGGGATTTCTATGGCATGGGCTATGCATAATAACTTTAATTATTGTTCAATGCTTTGCAACTTTGTACCATTTGCTTTTAAATAATTTGTATCCTAGTTTTCTTTTTGAAGCTGGTTATGTAATCTATTGGGTACGCTTCTTAAGTGTGGTGCAGCCAATCAGAAGTCACAAAGTATCGTCCGGCTTTCTACTATTCCCAAACTTTGGAGAATCCATCAGTCTCCCCCTTGAATTCCCAATCCAATATTGTTTATCTGAGATTTATAATATGGATTTCACCCATCTACAGTTTTAATTCAGTACTTTGTTGTCTTGTCCCTATATTTTGCTATCATTTCTGTCTGCTGCATTCTATGATTTGTTTGTATTATTATTAGCATAATGTATGGGAAAACCCCAATACATGTACACCACATAACAAAATAATAATGCAAAGTAAAAAATATTTTCCAAGCACAAACAATGTAAACAAAGATGACAAATATATACAATAGTAAATGATAGTGTGTGAGTGTGTATGTGTGTGTACATGAGTATGAGTGTGTATGTGTGTGTGTGTGTATGAGTGTGTATGTGTGTGTGAGTATGAGTGTGTATGTGTGTGTGTGTGTATGAATGTATGTGTGTGTGTATGAGTGTATGTGTGTGTACATGAGTATGAGTGTGTATGTGTGTGTGTGTATGAGTGTGTATGTATGTGTGTATGTGTGTGTGAGTATGAGTGTGTGTGTATTAGTATGAGTGTGTATGTGTGTGTATGAGTGTGTGTATGTATGTGTGTGTGCATACGAGTGTGTGTGTGTGTGTGTATGAGTGTGTGTGTGTGTGTATGAGGGTGTGTGTGTGTATGAGTGTGTCTGTGTATGAGTGTGTGTGTGTGTATGAGTGTGTATGTATGTGTGTGTGTGTATTAGTATGAGTGTGTATGAGTGTGTATGTGTGTGAATGAGTGTGTGTGTGTGTGTTAACCACAAACACTTTCTTTAAATACCCGAAAAAGAGCCGTTTTCTTACTGGTTTTATGTTTATCCAACCTGAGCTCAAGAAAAAGAAATGTTCCTGTTATATTATTTTGTCAAATTAATGGATTAGCTGAAACAACATGAGCATCTGCTGTATCTTATCTCTCTTTAATTCATACAAAAAAACTGCTTTTACCACTGATGAAGGGATCAGCAGACCATAACCAGTACATGACATAGAGCACAATGTGCGATATATCCAGGATTCTGACAGTTGTTAACCCCAGGGTTTCCTTTCTCTGCACTTGGGACAGTAAGATTCCAAATTGTACATGGTTGAAGGTGTTTAAAGGGGAATAACTAAAAAGCACTGGTCCTCAGATAAAATTAAAGGGACAATAAAGTCAAAATTAAACTTTCGTGATTCCGATAGAGTATGCCATTTTAAAGTATTTTCCAGTGTAATTGTATTTTCAAATTTGCTTTGTTCATTTGCTATCTTTTGTTAAAGAGTAGGCACAGGAGCAGCAATGCACTACCGAGAGTAAGCTGAACACATCTATTGAGCCAATGACAAGAGGCATATATGCACATCTAGCAATCCCCAGCTAGCTCCCAGCAGTGCATGTATGCTCCTGAGCCTACCTAGGTATGCAATTCAATATATAATATCTAGCAAACAAAGTAAATTAAACTACATTGCACATGATACTTAGGGACTTTGAAGTCTAGTTGAGCATCATGGGAAATGTAGTTGTGAAACATCAAGGTTAGACACCACTGCTCTATTTGAATCATGAAAGTTTAATTTTGACTTGAATATCCCTTTAAGAAACCGGGTCTCCCTCTTCCACTCATTCTCTCTCCAGCACCTTTTCCCTATAAAACATATGCACATAACTTACAAGAGTACAAAATACAAATCCAAAAGACAAGGGGACCTGGGTTCCTCATATTTCTCTCAGGACCCCTAAACATTCTGTCTGATTTCTGATGTGCCGCTGGTAGAAATACGTTTAGTTGAAGAGATGTAGGTGCTCCTGCAAATATGAGATAGATAGCACAGGCAAGAAAAGTCAGTCTTCCTGGATATCAGGTTTCATATGTGTCTTTGGAGCTACAAGCCAGATAAAGATTGTATACAATGTATACTATACATTGCACCAAAGGTAGCTACATCATACATACAGTATTTTTCTGTGAATGTAGTCCATAGTATTTGTTATGTAACTAAAAGCTGCCAGTGTCATGCCTATATGTGACAAGGGGCACACAAGGTAAATATATTCATGTCAAACTATTAGATAATTATAATTTTTTTTAAATCAAACTATCAATTACACACAAATAGTGCAAAAAGAAATCCCTTCAGCTACTATGAAGTATTTTTGTATGTCCTTCTATCTCATAGTAACCAAGTCCATAGTTGCTTTTATAATCTGTTTAACCAGGTGCCAAAGTGACTATGAAGGGGGTGCACTAATGACTATAATCTTCTTGTAGGTCAGATTTCTGCTTTCCTCAGTGAAATGCTTTCCTTGCCATTCGACCACATCATATTCATCTCTCGAGCCAGCGTCTTTTCTTGTTTCTGGTCTATTTATAGAGTTGATTTGTATGGTAACTCGTAATGAGAGTCTGGTCTAAGCTTGATATCTGCTGAGATTTGGATGCTAGGGTGACATGGCTCATTAATTTATAGCTTACACAATCATACTATTAATGTAAATCTACTCTGCTATAAGAGGAAAAATCATTTAGGGATCAGTCATAATAGTTTAGAAATATGTATATAATGATTATCAAGAGAAAAACACCATTAAGCTTATGGGAATTTTGGTAGATAAATCATTTGATAGATTTTTCTACAGGATTTTGATAGGACCCTTAGCTTGATAAATGTAGTGTGATATAGAATCCTTCCACAAGAGGGAGATAGCAGTTCATGTTCATCTGTGACAAAGCAAATAATGACTATTGACATGGGTGTCTAGAGGGGGGGCACTGGGGGGGCACTTCCCGCCCCTTGGAATTTAGCTAAAGGTAGAAAGTCAAGAACACTTTTGCAAACACACAGGGAGATTAAAAGTTACTCTTTCATTTTACTTTAAATCTAGCTGTGTGTTTGCAAGGGAGTGACAGACTTTCTAGGTGTTGTGTTAATATTTTTGTGTTGTAATTTTCCCTATGGGTTTTGCATTCAGTCTGGTCTGGGGCTGACTGCCTGAGTTGCTGGGAGCTGCACACCTGTCTGTGAGTGCTGGTGAGTACCCAGGGCTGTAAGTTTTACAGTGAGATAGGATGTGCACCCAGTCTAGTTTGAGAGTGCAGTTAATTTCCGTGTTGTTATAAACAAATACAAAGCAAGCGGTGCTTACCCCCAGGCTGTGTGTAGACAGGCTTCTTCTGCGTCTCATCCAGCGTGTCTTCAGCGCGTGTACACGTTTACATTCCTACGGGTGCAGACAGGAGCCAAAATCAGACGTCTCGGTCCAACAACGTCAGTAAACTGCAATAAGAAACTGTAGATGATCCGGCTAACTGTCCGGCGAAACCACCACACTTGAAGGACAGAGGTAATTAATAAAGAAAAAATTATTTCCAATAGGTACACTTAGTGCTAAAAACAAGAGGCATACAGAAAAAAAGCCCAAATGGATCAAAGCCGAATGGTGTCCTGATTAGACCGTTCCGCAGCCCCATTGGATTGAGGGTGATATGCCGAGGAGAAGGAAAGCTGGATCCCCATTTGAGCACAAAAGGAACGCCAAAATCTGGAGACAAACTGGCTACCCCGGTCCGAAACTGTCTCCTTGAGTAACCCATGTAAATGGAAGACCTCCCGGGCAAAAATTGAAGTAAGCTCCTGAGCGGTAGGCAACTTCTTCAAGGGAATGCAATGTGACATTTTAGAAAAACGGTCAACCACCATAAGGATAACAGTATTGCCATTGGAAACAGGGAGCTCAACAATGAAGTCCATGGAAAGATGTGTCCAAGGACGCTCACCATTAGCAATAGGTTGAAGAACACCCACAGGAAGACGTCGAGGAGTCTTATTCTGTGCACAAACTGAGCAGGAGGCAACATACGCAGCAACATCAGAACAAAGACCTGGCCACCAGAATTGTTGAGTGACAGACCAAATCATTTGGTTCTTGCCTGGGTGACCTGCGACTTTAGGATAGTGGTAAGTGGGCAAAAGTTTAGTTTGAAGATTCTCAGGAACAAAACACTTACCACTAGGTTTCTCAGGAGGTGCATTGGTTTATGCAGCCAGTATCACCTCCCCCAAGGGAGAAGTCAAATTAGTACGTATGGTAGCCAAAATATGGTCAGGAGGTATAACAGGTGTAGGTACAGACTCCTCCTTGGACAGAGGCGAAAATCATTGAGAGAAGGCATCAGCCCTAACATTCTTACTACCAGGCAGGTAGGAGACCACAAAATTAAACCGAGATAAAAATAGCGCCCATCTGGCCTGTCGGGGTGACAAACATTTTGCTTCCGAAAGATAAGTTAAATTCTTGTGGTCAGTAAGAATGAGCACTGGCATGCTAGTACCCTCGAGAAGATGCCTCCATTCCTTGAGTGCCAAAATTATAGCCAGTAATTCCCTGTCGCCAATTTCATAATTGCTCTCCGCTGGAGACAATTTCTTAGAGAAGAAACCACACGGATGCAAAGAACCGTCAGGCATAGAACGTTGAGACAAGAGGGCACCTACTCCAGTCTCAGACACATTGACCTCAAGAACGAAAGGCAGGACAGGGTTAGGATGAGCCAGAACTGGAGTGGCAGCAAAGGCAGTCTTAAGACTATCAAAGGCCTTAATGGCAGTAGGTGACCAATGGAGTGGATCATTCTCTTTACGGGTCACGTCTGTGATAGGTTTGATCAAGGAAGAAAAGTTTTTAATAAACTTTCTATAGTAATTGGCGAACCCCAAAAAACGTTGAATAGACTGAAGACCAACTGGGCGAGGCCACTGCAGATAACTTGTCAGGATCCATGGAGAACCCTGCAACGGAGATAACATAACCTAGGAAGGTTACTTGAGTCTGATGGAACTCACACTTCTCGAGTTTACAAAACCGGCCGTTCTCACATAGTCTCTGAAGAACCTGTGTAACATCAGAACGATGAGCCTCAAGTGTGGGTGAGTGTATGAGGATGTCGTCTAAGTACACCACAACACACTGTTGCAACATATCTCGTAGGACATCATTTATAAATTCCTGGAAAACAGCAGGAGCATTACATAGGCCAAAGGGCATTACAAGATACTCATAATGCCCGCTCCTGGTGTTAAATGCTGTTTTCCATTCGTGATCCTCCTTGATCCTAACGAGATTGTACGCTCCTCTCAAATCAAGTTAAGTAAAGACCATAGCTCCCTTGAGGCAGTCAAAGAGTTCCATAATGAACGGAATAGGGTAGCATTCTTAATGGTAAGACGATTAAGACCCCTATAATCGATGCATGGTCTTAACTCGCCACCCTTCTTCTTCACAAAGAAGAAGCCAGCCCCTGCAGGAGAGAAGGATCTGTGGATGATCCCCCGTGACAGAGCATCGGCAACATACTCCTCCATAGCACAATTTTCTGCAACAGACAGAGGGTAAACCCAGCCCAGAGAAGGAATGGCTCCGGGTTGCAGGTCTATGGCACAATCGTAAGACCTGTGAGGAGGCAACGTACCGGCACGCACCTTGTCAAAAACGTCTAGGAAATCTCAGTACTCCTCTGGCAATTGAGATACCGAAGAAGTGCACAAGACTTTACCTGGTTTCCGAAGACAAGTGGAAATACATTGCGAAGACCACGACAAAATTTCGGACCTGTGCCAATCGAGACTGGGATTGTGCTTTCGGAGCCAGGGATAACCCAGAACAACCGGAAAATGCGGAGAGTTTATCACCTGGAACTGGAGGGTTTCAAAATGGTGAGCCCCAACAGCCATGGATAACGGGGCAGTTTCGTGAGTAACGAGTGCGGACTGAAGGGGCCTGCCATCAATGGCCTCAATAGCAAGCGGAACGGACCGAGGCAAAACAGGAATGGAGTGTTTTGATACAAAAGCACTGTCAATGAAATAGCCTGCAGCACCGGAGTCAACAAGAGCCTGGGTGACTATGGAGGAGTCCACCCAGGAAAGGACAACCGTGACCAAAGGTTTCTCCTTTAGCGGTTCCGGGGACGAGGATAAACCACCCAAGGTCTGCCCCCGACAGGACCTTAGGTGTGAGCATTTCCCGGCCGCGTAGGACAAGACTTTAAAAGGTGGCCCTGTAACCCACAATAGAGGCAGAGCCCCTCCCTCCTCCTAAAGGACCTCTCCGCCGCGGAGAGATGCGTGAATCCCAACTGCATCGGCTCAGCAGTACCTGGTAACTCGGGACCAGGAGGCAAGGGAGGAGAGGGAGGCATGGGTGGGAACAAACATGTAGGAGACAATGGAACAGGAGGCTTCCTCAAGCGCTCCTTGAAAGAGGGCCTCTCACTTAGTCTGATGTCAATTAGGATCAAAAAAGACACCAATGCCTCAAGATCCTCTGGTAAATCTCTGGCAGCAACTTCGTCTTTAATTGCATCAGAGAGCCCATGAAAGAAGGCGGCAACAAGGGCTTCATTGTTCTAACCTACCTCTGCGGCAAGTGTACGGAACTTAATGGCATACTGAGCAACAGATCTCAGATCTTGTACCTTGCTGAATGGACATGAGTCGTTTAGCAGCAGAGGAGGAGCAAGCTGGAACATCAAATACCCTTCGAAAGGAGGCCACAAATTCAGGGTAATTTGAAATCACAGGTTTATTAGTCTTCCACAAGGGATTAGCCCAGGCAAGAGCTGTGTCAGAGAGTAATGAGATGAGAAATCCCATCTTAGCTCTGTCAGAGGGAAACGTCTGAGGTAACATCTCAAAGTAAATACCCACCTGGTTCAAAAACCCTCTGCACTGATTAGGATCGCCTCCATATCGCTGAGGTAGAGGTGCAGAACTTGACATGCTCCTGGTAGGACTAGGTGCAGCAGCGGAAACAGTAGCAACCATAACCTGCGGGACATTTTTGTCCAAATGTGCAGTGCGAGTCCGCAGGGTTTGCAGGGCTAGTGCAAATTGATCCAAGCTGTGAAACTTGACACACTGTGCAAAATGGTTGATCCGAATTGCCTTGTCTCAAGGCCTCCCTAATGACACATCTATGATTTGCCATTCTTTTCCTAAAGGTGGTTATCGTTTTTTCCAACATAAACAAGAAAACACAGGCAAGTAAGGATGTAAATGACATATTTACTGGTACACATTAGCCTGTGACAAATAGTGAACCTCTTATTCTTATGAGGGTACTGAAAGGATGTGCCTATTTGCATACTATTACAAGTAATGCCACTACCACAGGTAAAACATCCTTTCTTGCCTGATTTCAACCATGTAGTCATCTGATAACAAGATATAGGGGCATATTTAACAATGTGCTAATGGACATGATATTAAATAGCGTATAATGTCCGCCGCACATCGATAAATGCCGACAGCATACGCTTTTGGCATTTATAATTGCACCAGCAGTTCTTTTAAACTGCTGGTGCAATGCCGCCCCTGGCAGATTCGCGGCCAGGGGGTGTCAATCAACCCGATCGGGTTGATTTCTGTCCACGGCCTCAGAGCAGGCGGACAAGTTATGGAGCAGCGGTCTTTAGACCGCTGCTTCATAACGTCTGTTTCAGGTTCGCCAGAAACATAGGGTGCAATTTTACCAATATGTCCCTTAAATGACTTGCCTGGTGAAAAAACATTCTAGGAGGAATGGTAATGTCCTATAAGATTTAACAAGCTCCCAATGTCTCTGTACTGAGCTGGCTAGTTGTTCATGTAATCGATCAAAAGTAGTAACAAAATTTATCTGAGTAGTATCACTAGAGAACGTCTTCTCTCTTGGAGGTATATGACATGGTTGTTCCAATTCCCTCATTTTAATAGCATTAACCAATTTAGGGCCATATCCATGCATTATCAGTTTTTGTGTAGTTGGCAGTTCTGAACCGTGACTTGTCTTTTGTGCCTACTAGAAATGAAGATTTCAATAAATTGTTGACGTACATATGCTGCAAAGACAGCTGAAGTTAAAAGATTTTTTACAGGGATGGTACACAGAAGACACCCAAGTGTGTTCAGAATGCCTTCTACTTTTGAACCTATGGTCACACATCCATCGATAAGAAGTTTCACTCGCATGTTATGTAATGATTGCAACATAGTGAATGAGACTAAAACATATTCAAATTTGACTAAATATGAACACAATGCATTGAAGGATTTGAGCAATGATAATTTTATTGTCATTCGCCCTGCTGATAAGGTGTATGTGAAATTAAAAGGCAATCCTACCTTTAGTTTTAAACGGATTGTCGATGTGTCTTTGAAGACAGCTTTTGAGGCTGGTATTTTGGATGATCAAGAGCTGGCTTTTTTATCTGTTCAATATCCTAAAATTCTAGTACTTTATCTTTTGCCAAAAATACATGACTTGATTAATCCGCCTGTTAGACCGATTGTGTCAGCCAGAGATTCTTTGCTATGAAATATTGCTAAATAAAATACGTTATGCTTACCTGATAAATTCTTTTTTTCTTGGCATTGAGAGTCCACAAATTAATTCATTACCTATGGGAAATACTTCACCTGGCCACCAGGAGGAGGCAAATACACCCCAAGCAAAGCATTACATATCCCTGCTACTTCCTCTACCATCTCAGTAATTTAAGCCAAGGATAAAGAAAAGTAGAGAGATACTAGGGGTACAAAGGTGCCATATGATTGCCGTCACTACATAATTTCAGGGTGGAATGAAAAAAGAACAGAGAATGGTTTCCAGGTTCTATGCCCCAGGGTGTAGGCAAAGGGTAAAGACAATTAACATGTAATTGTAAAAAGAGCATACAACTGAAAAAGGATTGCTCACCCCTGGGTTAGTAGGTAGGAAATTACTGCTTCATAAGGATATCAATAATGTTAATATATTGCTACTAGTGAAACACATTGATACTAAATGTTTATTAATACACAAAACCATTCATACCCGCAACGTGGTTTAAAAACACTTAAAACTGAGTAATCCACCAGAATTGAGACTGTATCAATAAGTTATATATTGTGTGTACTTCAGCAGGCAGAAAGTAAATATCGGCTAAGCCCCTCTAATCCGGGAGCTGCTTTAATTATAATTTTACAAAGAATATCCGAACTGCTGAGTATCAACCAAGTGAGTAACCATATATGTTAAATTATGGAATCAGGCAAGCAAGTTAAAAATGGAAAGACAAGGCTTCTCACTAGAATCAGGTAAGCAAGTAAAAAATGGAGACGCAAGGCTTCTCACTGCTCTAACCACTCCACATCCAAATTATGTAAGAGTCTCTCCTTAGAAGAAGAGGGATTAGGACAAAGAGACGGAACCACAATCTCTTGATTAATATCATGAGTAGCAACAACCTTGGGGGGCAAGACTGAAAACCTATCTTGTATTCCTGGGATATGATCCAAGGGTCCTGTACAGACTGAGCCCAAACTTCCTGAAACTGAAGTAATCTGCCTCCTACTTGACCTGGTCTTAGATCGGGGGCCGACCCTTCATGCTGATTTGTTTTCTTTGGTTGACTTTTTGGGTTGTTTGTTCTTGTTCCATGCCTGATTAAGTGTCCAGGTATTCTTTGGAGTTTTGGACTTAACTGTAGATTTGCTCCTCTGAGACTTGTTCTGATGAAAGGAGCGAAAATGACCCATAGTCCGACCCTTCGATTTGGACTTCTTGTCTTGGGGCAGGAAGGCACCCTTACCATGACCGTAGATATGATCTAATACAGACCTGGACCAAATAAAGTATTTTCTATAAAAGCCAGAGACAAGAGTCTAGACTTTGGTTGAAGTCTTGGTTGGCGGACATGGTCTCAAAGAGCCCTCGTGGCGAGCACAGCAAACCCAGAAACATTGGCATTTAGTCAAATAATTTGGATGATTGAATTACAGTTAAAGGAATTTGCCATTTTTAAGGCCTGCATGCGGTTCTGGATATCTTCCAAAGGGGATTCCACTGAAATAAGTTACGATAAGGAGTAACAACCGAATGTGGCCACAACCTGCTACCGCTGCAATACCTAAAGCCAGTTGGAAAAGCAGGCTACACTGAAGGAAAGATTTTCTTAGATATCCTTCCCGCTTCCTATTCATAGGATCCTTGAAATAGGTACTATCCTCCAGGGGGTGGAAGTGCACTTAGCCAGAGTAAAAATGGCACTTTAGGGATGACATTCCTTACTTCCAAGTGGCTATCCGGAACTGGAAACATTTTCTTGAAACTAGCAGACGAAGAGAAGGTTGTACCAGGGAAGGTACAGGAAACACCTCAGGGGTTTTCGCCTTGGGTTTAAACACCATGTCCAATTTGTGTAACTTTTGTCCCTCAGGAGGTTTAGACTCTGGCATGTCCAGAGTAGACAAAACCTCTTTACTGAGTGTAAATCTAGTGTTCTATTTTAAATCTAAAATTAATTTCCTCCAAGTCTTATACTGATTCCATAGAAGAGTTGGAGGATGACAGCTCCCCCCATCAGAAAATTGTGCACTACTGACCATAGCAGTTCCTACAGAACTGCTGGCCCTAGAATCAGAAGAAATATTTTTTTTATTGCCCGCAATTGGTAAGGCACTTAGGGCAGCTGAAACTGCTGACTGCAGTTGAGTTGCAAAATCCTGAGGAAAGGCAGCAACCCCTGCTGTAGATTGATGGACTGGGACAGAGGGTGCATAATGACTAGGGGCTAAGTAAATAGCGCAGAGTGCTGTGCATCATGCAAAAACCCATCCATCTAAAAAGTATAATAATATCTACGGCATATGGTCGTGTCAGATGTCGCTTCCTCTTAGACACCAGTTCCGTGCTTTTTACAGGCGATTCTACCCCATCATTAAATGTAACCTAACTGAGGTGTAAAGTCTATGTGGAGCCGCTCCTTCAATAAACCTCACTGAAGTATATTTGCCCCGATCGCTGATCAATATAAGACCTCCCTGAGATCTCTGTCCCCAGTCTCCTATATCATGACTAAGTCAGGCTGCATACTCCTTATCATCAAGGAGATTAAAACAAAGGGACACACACCGTACTTTGTTCCCATCAAGAGGACAACTAGTCATTGGCAGGGGGTAGAAGAGACTGGACTTACCTCAAATTCAAACAGCCTTCTTCACACAGGTATCTGAAAAGGAAGGAAGCTCAGTGTTACTAATACTGTGACCTCACACAGTTAGGATAGCTTATACAGGCTGGAAGGAGGCATGGGAAATCCCTGTGACATCCAGAAGCTCAATGAGCTCAAAACTTTACTCAGCATTACATGGTTTCCAAACACTCCCCTGCCCTCTCTTGTAGGAAACAATGCATATGAGGACAAACATCCTGAATCTTCAGCAGAGCACCTCTCTCTGCCAACCTCCATGAAACAATAACTACTGGAAATGTAGGGGAAGTGGGAGGGATATGTAATGCTTTGCTTGGGGTGTCATTGACTCCTCCTGGTGGCCAGGTGAAGTATTTCCCCTAGGTAATGAATACATTTGTGGACTCTCACTACCATTAGAAAGAAATATATACATAGAGGGAGTACTTTTCTTAAGGGGAGATGAAACTTATTATTCAGATAGAGATAATAATTTTAAACAACTTTCCTATTACTTCTAAAAATGATAAAATTTGCTTCATTTTCTTGGTATCCTTTGTTGAAGAAACATCAATGCACTACTGGGAGCTAGCTGAATGTACTGGGTAAGCCAATAAGATGAGTCATATATGTGGAGCCACCAATCGGCAGCTCCTGAGTCTACCTAGGTATCTTTTTCAACAGCGGATATCAAGACAACAAAACAAATTACGTAACAGATGTAAATTCAATAGTTGTTTAGAATCACAAGCTCTTTTTAAATCATGAAAAAAGTGGGTTTCATGTCTCTTTAAAATACAATAAATATAGAGTAATACTTTCTGGCACAGAACATGAAGATACAAAGATACATGATTGAAATCATATCCATATGCTAATGTACAGGAATACATTATTCTATTAATAATAATAGAAAGAAAAAAAAATCAACTTTCTAAAAGTTCACTTGAAATATAGCAACATCCAACAAATATCACAATAAACATGACACAGTTCATAAAAACAGGTGCTTTAAAAAGTCTATAAAATAGACACGTGACCGCTATACAAAGTATAGATAGAGCAAACATGCACCCAGTACTGTGCAGCACAAGACTAACCTGGCCACCATCAGACCCCCACCCACCAAGGCTTAGGGGCCTATTTATGATGGTACAAGCGGAAATGATCCGATACAGCGGATCATGTCCGCTGCACATCGATAAATGCAGACAGCACACGGTATCGACATTTATCATTGCAATACTGCCCCCTCCAGATTCACGACCAATCGGCCGGTAGCAGGAGTGTTAAAAAACCCGTATTTGATTGGGTTGATTTCTGGCGATTTCTGTCTGCCGCCTCAGAGCAGGCGGACAGGTTATGGTGCAGTGGTCTTTACTTGATAAATATGCCCCATAGTTGTCATTGAGGTGGTAAAGTTTGTAAACTGGCGGTAACATAGAAATTCTCCATAGACTTTAATGGTGATAAATGTTTTTACCAACAGTTTCCAAACTTTACCACCTCAATGGAAACTAAGTCTAGGGGGCCGAATTATCAAGGGCCGAATGGCCCCTGATGCCTTTGTTTCCACGTGAGCCTTCAGGCTCGCCGGAAACAGCAGTTATAAAGCAGTGGTCTTAAGACCGCTGCTCCTTAATTCACACGCCTCCTTTGAGGCTGCCTACATCAATCCGCCCGATCGCGTAAGATCGGGTTGATTGACACCCCCTGTTAGCATCTGCAGGGGGCGGCATTGCACAAGCAGTTCACCAGAACTGCTTGTGCAATTATGCAGCGATGTCTGTTGGACATGACATTTGATAAATCGGCCCCCAGGTGGGTAAAGCCTGTGCAATAAAATAGCGAGATCTCTTACGGTATTGTGCCTGTAGTCATGTCTAAAGTGACAACTAAGTAAAGCAGCACATAAGACACAACAACTGAGCTTGGTTAACGAACAATAGACCTTAAAGCACAAGTACTAATATAGTACAGAAGCACACACAGAGACTAAGCAGAAGCAATTCAGAATATTTGCAGCATGAGATGAACTTAAAGGGACAGTATACTCCAATTTTCATATAACTGCATGTAATAGACACTACTATAAAGAATAAGATGCACAGATACTGATATAGAAATCCAGTATAAAACTGTTTAAAAACTTACTTAGAAGCTCCCAGTTTAGCTCTGTTAAAAAGATTAGCTGAAACACCCACTGCAAGTGAGAAATAGCAGACCCTCCCCCCCTCCCCCTTCCTTTGCATATAAAATGTTTCTGTACACAAACAAGATCAAGCTGGAGTAGGTATACGTTGGTATTCTCCTAAAACTTTGGGGCTTGGTTAGGAGTCTGAAAATCTGAGCAATGTTATTGAAAAATAAGCAAAACTATCATTTAAAAAAAAAAAAAAAAAACTGTATAGGCAATATAAATGGTTCATCTACAAAACATTTATGCAAAGAAAAATCTAGTGTATATTATATTATTTAAAGGGACATGAAACCCCAATTTTGTCTTTCGTGATTTAGAAAGAGCATGCAATTTAATTTCCAATTTACTTCTATTATCTAATTTTCTTCATTGTCTTGATATCCTTTGTTGAAAGGCATATCCAAATAGGCTCAGTAGCTGCTGATTGGTAGCTGGACATAGATGCCACGTGTGATTGGGTCACTCATGTGCATTGCTATTTCTTCAACAAAGGATACCTAAAGAATGAAGAAAATTAGATAATAGAAGTAAATTGGAATGTCGTTTAAAATTATATTCTCTATCTGAATTATAAAATTAATATTTTGGGTTTCATGTCTCTTTAAATATTTCTCCGTAGAGGTAGTGATTCTGCTCTGCATCACTTCCAACATCTTTTCTGCCACAGCAATAAACTGCCGAGGCCATAGAAATGGACTGGGAGGAGAGTGGGATGCGAGCAGACAGCAGTACTCTAAGAGCTACTGAACTTCAGTCGATATACCGCCCCAACAGCCTCTCAATCCCTAGCGTATAGATCAGGGTGTTGTCCACCTCAGAGGGTCAAACAACTTAAAAACATTGGATGACAGCCTACGGAAGTTTGACCCCCCAAGACAGAGTTACCAATAGGGCATCTTCCAGGCTAGAAGAAACCCTATTGGTTATGTTACCCTACAGGAGTGAAACGCACATAGGCTATTGTCTTGTCACATACCAGATGTTAATAAGCTATCTGCTGTTTGACCCTTTGTGACGGACACCTGTTTTTTATGAACTAAGTTATGTTCATTGTGATATTTCTTTAATGCTGCCATATTAGAGTGAGTTCTTAGAAAGTTAATTAATAAAGATTAGTATGTTGTCTAATATTATTAGAAGAGTGCTGTATTCTCTTACGTTAGCATATGGATATGATTTCACCAACTGATTTTTCTCTTGATGTTTTACTCAATTCTTCCTTTAGTAATTCTGATGTGAAATCTACAGTAGTTGATGACTATTCTTAGGTAAACAGTTCCAGATAAGCTACTTGAATCTCCTGTTTTGTTAAAGGGACATGAAACCCAAATTGTTTCTTTCATTATTCAGAAAGAGTATACAATTTAAAAAAAAGTTCCCAATTTACTTGTATTATCAAATTTGCTTCATTCACTTGTTATTCCTTGTTGAAAAGATACCTAGATAGGTAGCATGCACATGCCTGAAACACTACATGACCTAAAATAGTGCTGCCATCTAGTGCTCTTGCTAATGAATAACGTTGTAAAACTGCTGCCATATAGTGCTGCAGACACGTGCACACTCCTGAACTTACCTTCCTGCTTTTCAACAAAGGATTACAAGCAAATTAATGCCTAGATTTAGAGTTCTGTGTTAGCCGTCAAAACCAGCGTTAGGGGGTCCTAACGCTGGTTTTTACCGCCCGCTGGTATTTAGAGTCAGTCAGGAAAGGGTCTAACGCTCACTTTCCAGCTGCGACTTTTCCATACCGCAGATCCCCCTACGCCAATTGCGTATCATATCTTTTCAATGGGATCTTTCTAACGCCGGTATTTAGAGTCTTGGCTGAAGTGAGCGTTAGAACTCTACCGACAAGACTCCAGCTGCAGAAAAAAGTCAGTAGTTAAGAGCTTTCTGCAGTGGCGTCACTAGGGTTGGTGTCACCCGGTGCGGTAAGTTATGGTGTCACTCCCCCCAGAAAGCAGAAACACACAAAAACACAGGCACACACACATACAAACACTCAGACACACTTAAAAACATACTCAAATGCACACACAAACACTCAGAAACACACTCAGACACACACACAAAAACACACACACAAAAACACTGACACACACACACACAAAAACTCAGACACACACATACAAAATATGTAAACTGCACTGCATTAATTATAAAGCTCATGCTTTAGAGCTGCTCCCTGGCTCAGCAGAGCATCAAATGAAAGAAAAACAGAGCACTCTAAAATAAATCCCTGAAGAAAAGGTTTAGGCGCGCACACTATGAAAATTCTGCTCTCTGACTCTGTTCCAAGTCTGTCAGTGCACAGCCCCGGGCTGCGTGCCTACCGCTTCTTATGGCCAATCACCTCTGCACTCTGCTCACCCCCAGACCCCCACCCGCCCTCCTACCTGTTCAGTGTGCACTTAGTGTACCGTAACCGTAAAGGTCTGGTGGGCATCATACGTGGCTCCTTCACTTTAGAGACAGTGTCAAACAGTCATGCGGTCAGGTGCCAGGCATCCCCTCACGATTTCCCAGTTCCCGTTTAGAGAGACAGCACAGCAGTGAGTGACTCCACTGCTCCACACGTCACTGAGCAGTGAGCACAGATAGGCAGGCAGGTTTAGGCTAGCAGCGCAACTTCGCAAGCCCCACTAAACACCCACAACATTCATAGTGAAATTGGGCAGGGCAGAAGCAAAGTACAAACAAGCAAAAGCAGCCGGGAAAACTATTTGTTGAAATTGCAGCACTGGCTCAAGGGGAAAAAAATTGTGTGTCTACAACTTCCCCAGTCCCACTAATGTTCACAAATGCCAGCCCCTCTAATAAAAAAAAATCTATGCATCTCAACTTTGTATTTCTTTGAATTTCAATAAAATAAAAAAAATAAAAAAATTTTTTTGGTGTCACCCCCTGGATGGTGTCACCCAGGTGTGGCCCGCACCCCCTAGTGACGCCACTGGCTTTCTGGGCTAACGCCGGTTCATAAAGCTCTTAACTACTGTGCTCTAAAGTACACTAACACCCATAAACTACCTATGTACCCCTAAACTGAGGCCCCCCCCCACATCGCCGCCACTCTATTAAATTTTTTTAACCCCTAATCTGCTGACCGCACACCGCCGCCCCCTACATTATCCCTATGTACCCCTAATCTGCTGCCCCTAACACCGCCGACACCTACATAATATTTATTAACCCCTAATCTGCCCCCCCCCCCCAATGTCGCCGCTACCTACCTACAATTATTAACCCCTAATCTGCCGACCGGACCTCACTGCTACTATAATAAATGTATTAACCCCTAAAGCTAACCCTAACCCTAACACCCCCCTAAGATAAATATAATTTTTATCTAACGAAATAAAATAAATATTATTAAATAAATTATTCCTATTTAAAGCTAAATATTTACCTGTAAAATAAACCCTAATATAGCTACAATATAAATAATAATTATATTGTAGCTATTTTAGGATTGATATTTATTTTACAGGCAACTTTGTATTTATTTTAACCAGGTACTATAGCTATTAAATAGTTAATAACTATTTAATAGCTACCTAGTTAAAATAATTACAAAATTACCTGTAAAATAAATCCTAACCTAAGTTACAATTAAACCTAACACTACACTATCATTAAATAAATTAAATACAAATACCTACAAATAAATACAAATAAATACACTAACTAAAGTACAAAAAATAAAAAGAACTAAGTTAAAAAAAATAAAAAAATAATTTACAAACATTATAAAAATATTACAACAATTTTAAGCTAATTACACCTACTCTAAGCCCCCTAATAAAATAACAAAGCCCCCAAAATAAAAAAAATGCCCTACCCTATTCTAAAATAAAATTTGTAAAGCTCTTTTACCTTACCAGCCCTTAAAAGGGCCTTTTGCGGGGCATGCCCCAAAGAATTCTGCTCTTTTGCCTGTAAAAAAAAACATACAATACCCCCCCAACATTACAACCCACCACCCACATACCCCTACTCTAACCCAAACCCCCCTTAAATAAACCTAACACTACCCCCCTGAAGATCTTCCTACCTTGAGTCATCTTTACTCAGCCGAGCCGAATTCTTCATCCAATCCATGCGATGTCTTCATCCAAGTGGGGGCTGAAGAGGTCCATCATCCGGCTGAAGTCTTCATCCAAGCGGGGGCTGAAGAGGTCCATCATCCAGCTGAAGTCTTCTATCAAGTGGCATCTTCAATCTTCTTTCTTCCGGCTCCATCTTCATCCCGCCGACGCGGAACATCTGATTGGAATCAGCCAATCAGATTCAAGTTCAATCCGATTGGCTGTTCCAATCAGCCGATCAGATTGAGCTTGCATTCTATTGGCTGTTCCGATCAGCCAATAGAATGCGAGCTCAATCTGATTGACTGATCCAATCAGCCAATCTGATTGAACTTGAATCTGATTGGCTGATTCAATCAGCCAATCAGAATTTTCCTACCTTAATTACGATTGGTTGATAGAATCCTATCAGCCAATTGCAATTCGAGGGATGCCATCTTGGATGACGTCCCTTAAAGGAACCTTCATTCGTCGGGAGTTCGTCGTGGAGGAAAGATGTTCCGCGTCGGCGGGATGAAGATGGAGCCGGAAGAAAGAAGATTGAAGATGCCGCTTGATAGAAGACTTCAGCTGGATGATGGACCTCTTCAGCTCCTGCTTGGATGAAGACTTCAGCTGGATGATGGAACTCTTCAGCCCCCGCTTGGATGAAGACATCGCCCGGATTGGATGAAGAATTCGGCTTGGCTGAGTGAAGACGACTCAAGGTAGGAAGATCTTCAGGGGGGTAGTGTTAGGTTTATTTAAGGGGGGTTTGGGTTAGAGTAGGGGTATGTGGGTGGTGGGTTGTAATGTTGGGGGGGGTATTGTATGTATTTTTTTTACATGCAAAAGAGCAGAATTCTTTGGGGCATGCCCCGCAAAAGGCCCTTTTAAGGGCTGGTAAGGTAAAAGAGCTTTACAATTTTTATTTTAGAATAGGGTAGGGCATTTTTTTATTTTGGGGGGCTTTGTTATTTTATTAGGGGGGCTTAGAGTAGGTGTAATTAGCTTAAAATTGTTGTAATATTTTTATAATGTTTGTAAATTCTTTTTTTATTTTTTGTAACTTAGTTCTTTTTTTATTTTTTGTACTTTAGTTAGTGTATTTATTTGTAGGTATTTGTATTTAATTTATTTAATGATAGTGTAGTGTTAGGTTTAATTGTAACTTAGGTTAGGATTTATTTTACAGGTAATTTTGTAATTATTTTAACTAGGTAGCTATTAAATAGTTATTAACTATTTAATAGCTATTGTACCCGCAGAACTCTAAATCTAGCCGTAAGACAATTTGATAATAGAAGTAAATTGGAAAGTTGTTTAAAAAACACATTTTACATAGTGCAAAGCTGGAATAAACACACTGATAAAATGTAAAAGCCGCAGCTACTGTCTTCTATGGGATATTAATATCCCACATACGAAATCTTGTTCCTAAAAAGAAAAGAATATGCCACAGTTAAAAATGTTTAATTAAATAATGAAAAGATTTTTATAAAATATAATACATATGCATACAGTACATACACATCACATGTACAATATACCCATAACCCCCTGCTCCTATAGTTTACCTATTAATGTTTTGTTTTTTTGTTCTTTATTAACAATGGTGATCACCACGGATGGAACTACAGGGAGTGCAGAGTTCACACTGCCTGCACTGATATTATGTGAGTGTGACGTGATGCTTCACTCGTGTCTCTGTCTCTGACTACAGCGGTTAGTGTTTCTGTTTTACCCATTGGTGTTTGTGTGTATGTGTGTGTGTATATATGTGACTGTGTGTGTATTTATGCATGTATGTGTGTGTGTGTGTGTGTGTATGTATGTGACTGTGTGTATTTATGCATGTATGTGTATGTGTGTATTTATGCATGTATGTGTGTATGTATGTGTGTGTATGTATGTATGTGACTGTGTGTGTATTTATGCATGTATGTATGTATGTATGTATGTGACTGTGTGTGTATTTATGCATGTGTGTGTGTGTATGTATGTGACTGTGTGTGTATTTATGCATGTATGTGTATGTGTGTATTTATGCATGTATGTGTGTATGTATGTGTGTGTATGTATGTATGTGACTGTGTGTGTATTTATGCATGTATGTATGTATGTATGTATGTGACTGTGTGTGTATTTATGCATGTGTGTGTGTGTATGTATGTGACTGTGTGTGTATTTATGCATGTATGTGTGTGTGTGTGCGTGTATGTATGTGACTGTGTGTGTATTAATGCATGTATGTGTATGTGTGTATTTATGCATGTATGTGTGTATGTATGTGTATGTGTGTATTTATGCATGTATGTGTGTATGTATGTGTGTGTGTATTTATGCATGTATGTGTGTATGTATGTATGTGACTGTGTGTGTATTTATGCATGTATGTATGTATGTATGTATGTATGTATGTGACTGTGTGTGTATTTATGCATGTGTGTGTGTATGTATGTGACTGTGTGTGTATGTATGTGACTGTGTGTGTATTTATGCATGTATGTGTGTATGTATATATGTGACTGTGTGTGTATTTATGCATGTATGTGTGTGTGTGTGTGTATGTGACTGTGTGTATTTATGCATGTATGTGTATGTGTGTGTATTTATGCATGTATGTGTGTATGTATGTGTGTGTGTGTATGTGTGTATGTATGTATGTGACTGTGTGTGTATTTATGCATGTATGTGTGTATGTATGTATGTGACTGTGTGTGTATTTATGCATGTATGTGTGTATGTATGTATGTATGTGACTGTGTGTGTATTTATGCCTGTATGTGTGAATGTATGTATGTGACTGTGTGTGTATTTATGCATGTATGTGTGTATGTATGTATGTGACTGTGTGTATGTATGTGTGTGTGTGTGTATGTATGTATGTGACTGTGTGTGTATTTATGCATGTATGTGTGTATGTATGTATGTGACTGTGTGTGTATTTATGCATGTATGTGTGTGTGTATGTATGTGACTGTGCATGTATTTATGCATGTATGTGTGTGTGTATGTATGTATGTGACTGTGTGTGTATTTATGCATGTATGTGTGTATGTATGTATGTGACTGTGTGTGTATTTATGCATGTGTGTGTGTGTGTATGTATGTTACTATGTGTGTATTTATGCATGTATGTGTGTATGTATGTATGTGACTGTGTGTGTATTTATGCATGTATGTGGGTGTGTGGGTGTGTATGTGACTGTGTGTATTTATGCATGTATGTGTATGTGTGTGTATTTATGCATGTATGTGTGTATGTATGTGTGTGTGTATGTGTGTATGTATGTATGTGACTGTGTGTGTATTTATGCATGTATGTGTGTATGTATGTATGTGACTGTGTGTGTATTTATGCATGTATGTGCGTATGTATGTATGTGACTGTGTGTGTATTTATGCATGTATGTGTGTATGTATGTATGCGTGTCTGTGTATGTTTGTGGAACCAGCAAATTACAGACCTTGTTACTACAGCATGGGGGGGCGGGGGGTAAACAGTGTCACTATACAGTACCACTATATACAGTACCACTATTTACAGTACCACTAAATACAGTACGGGGGGGCTGGACCATGTCCCAGACTACTGTGGTCACTTTATAAAGTACTGGGGCGGGTAGGGTCAGGCCAGCCATCTCACCGGCAGATTACAGACTGTGTCACTAACTCACTATATACAGTACTGGTGGGTTAAACAGTGTCACTATATACAGTAATAGGGGTCAGACCATCTCACAGACTATGGGCACAGGGTACCCCCTTTTGCAGACATGTAATCTGATTCACATTTTTTTTCTGTGTTAAATGTTAAAAAAAAAATAATTATGTATCAAATTCACTTTTTTTGGGGGGGGGGCCCTTCTTAGATTCTTGCACCTGGACCCTGTGGTTTCTAGTTACGCCTCTGGTGATCACATACATAGAGATTATATGGGCGTGCCATGGGAGTTTTATGGGTATAACCTGTATTTTAATGGGAAACCTCACAGGGAGTTTCTTATTTGATAAGGGATTTCCTTCATCTTTGGAAGAAATGTACTAAATATGCAGTGACATTTAGCTTACATATTTATTCTTTAAAGACAGAAACAATGTTTAGATACAGTGGACACACATTCTATGTTGGGTAAACACCCCCTTCTACTGCCGAGATCGCTGGCGATGTGGGTGACAACGAGACAACGAGCCCTATTGTTTCCTATGGAAATCATAAACTTGTCAGGACAAAGAGGATCAGACCACTTGGTTTTATAAAATATTGTTGGACGCACAGATTGCGAGACTGGAAAGAAAAAAAAATCAATTTCTCATGGGTATAGCAATCCCTTAGAGAGATGAAGCAAAATTGTATTTTTTTAATTCATGATTCAGCTAGAACATACAATTTTAAACAACTTTTCAATTTACCTCTATTATCAAATTTTCTTCTTTTTATTGTTATCCTTTGTTGAAAAGAAGGGATGTAAGCTCAGGAGTGTGCACTTGTCTGCAGCACTATATGGCAGCATTTTTATTCACATTTTTACACATGTGATTCATACATGTGTATATATAATATTTATGCTCCTTTTTAAAAAATGAGAGTCTGCTATTTATGGAGAGACTGTTTGAACCATGGAAAGGATATATCCCTTTAAGAAAAAACTGAGCACCTAACAAGGTGGAGTCCTAAACAATTATCCTCAATAAAAGGAGAGCAGCAAGCAGTCTGAATTCATCTTGAAAAAGGCTACATCAGCTGAAACGCGTTGATCCGCAACACTGTGATTGTTTTACTACCAAGTCTATACTAACATACAGAGCGCTCTGTTGTTTTCCACTTTGGAACTCTACGAAAACAATCCCAAACTGCAATGTAACATTGTTTCCTATCTTCTATCATCAAGCTGGGCTAACTGTGACTCCTAGAATCTGCAGATATCATCGACACGCTGATCTACAGCCCACCCGGTAATCCGTGCATCTGATTGGAACAAACCATCACGTGACCCCGCACACGCTGCAAAATCCAGCAAACCACAGTACACGCTGGAGCGATACTGTTCACCTGAAAGGTAATCTCCTGTCTATCAAGGGTCTAACGTGTTCACATCTAACCAACTATACTTGTACACGGAGAAGCATAACAGAAAATAGCTTCGTATTCTGGGTGAGTCAAGCTTGTAAAACTAATCATTTATGGCACAGACTTTTCTACTTTAACGCAGATTGTCCTTTTAGCCACCGACTGAACTTTTACTTGAATGTTACATTGATCCAGCCACACAGACTGACTCAGCTGCTTTCCATGCTCTCACTCAATTTTGCTATTGTTTAGCCTGCATCTTTTAATCATTGAACTTTGTTTTTTTGGATTCATTTTTAAAGCCCACCACGGACTTTCATTTATATCCCCTGATTTTCTTACCACCGGTGGTTTTTTATTTTACACATTTATTCATTTATTATGTATTTTTAAATTGCTAGTTTACATGTATTAGGGTTTATTCAAATATATTAAAATATATTTTATTGTATTAACTACATTTATGAGCCGTTTCTTAACACTAGCTTATGTTTGCATATATTAGCTTTATTCTATCCTCTATTCTATCATATTAGCAGCTTTCATTAGCGCACCCTGTATCTGGTTTTTAATAGTTAATGTTTAGAGGTACTTTGGAACTAACCTCTTTTTTTCAGGGTAGCCATTTTTGTGCTAATTCACAGACCTCCCTTTCACCTTACTTGAAAAGAAGGGATGTAAGCTCAGGAGTGTGCACGTGTGTGCAGCACTATATGGCAGCATTTTTACAAGAATGTTATTCATTAGCAAGAGCACTAGATGGCAGCAGTTTTACAAGATTGTTATTCATTAGCAAGAGCACTAGATGGCAGCAGTTTTACAAGAATGTTATTCATTAGCAAGAGCACTAGATGGCAGCAGTTTTACAAGAATGTTATTCATTAGCAAGAGCACTAGATGGCAGCAGTTTTACAAGAATGTTATTCATTAGCAAGAGCACTAGATGGCAGCAGTTTTACAAGAATGTTATTCATTAGCAAGAGCACTAGATGGCAGCAGTTTTACAAGAATGTTATTCATTAGCAAGAGCACTAGATGGCAGCAGTTTTACAAGAATGTTATTCATTAGCAAGAGCACTAGATGGCAGCATTTTTACAAGAATGTTATTCATTAGCAAGAGCACTAGATGGCAGCAGTTTTACAAGAATGTTATTCATTAGCAAGAGCACTAGATGGCAGCAGTTTTACAAGAATGTTATTCATTAGCAAGAACACTAGATGGCAGCAGTTTTACAAGAATGTTATTCATTAGCAAGAGCACTAGATGGCAGCAGTTTTACAAGAATGTTATTCATTAGCAAGAGCACTAGATGGCAGCACTATTTCCTGTCATGTAGTGCTCCAAACGTGCACACTACCTATCTAGGTATCTCTTCAACAAAGAATAACAAGAGAAAAAAATAAATTTGATAATAGAAGTAAACAGGAATCATTTTTAAAATTCTCTTTCTGAATCATGAAAGAAAAATGTGGGTTTCATGTCCCTTTAACTCCTCGTCTTGTTCTTCCAATGAGCTCCCCCCCCCCCCCCACCCTTAGAGTTCCTCTATCTTCCCCTTCACAGATGGTATTTCCTTCCTCAATACAGTTACCACAGCAGCCATCTTAAAGGGACAGTCTACACCAGAATTTTTATTGTTTTAAAAGATAGATAATCCCTTTATTACCCATTTCCCAGTTTTGCATAACCAACACAGTTATAATAATATACGTTTAACCTCTGTGATTATCTTGTATCTAAGCCTCTGCAAACTGCCCCTTTTTTCAGTTCTTTTGACAGACTTGCAGTCTAGCCAATCAGTGCCTGCTCCCAGATTACTTCAAGGTCTAAGAAATTAACATATAAACCTCCTAGGTTAAGCTTTCAACTAAGAATACCAAGAGAACAAAGCAAAATTGGTAATAAAAGTAAATTGGAAAACTGTTTAAAATTACATGCCCTATCTGAATCATGAAAGTTTATTTTGGACTAGACTGTCCCTTTAAATAACAGCAAACCCCTTACACACATTATGGTATTTCTGTAAACTATAGTTATTGTGTTGATTGTGTATTTAGCTCACAGAAAACAAGTCTAAAGTTTAGTGTAAATGCAAACAACTAAAACAGCTCTATCAAAGGGCAGTGAGATGGCTCAGCAGTGCATGGGTTAACTCAGTATCATTTATTATTGTTAATAAAAAAAAAAACAAGACTGGTTTAAATAAATATTGCACATAAAATATTTTTTTGTACATATTATAAAAGCAATAATGCATACTAAACTGTTTGCCTGAAAATAATAATAAAATATATATGTATATATAGATAAATAGATGATAGATAAATATATAGATGGAGACAGACAGACAGATATATAGAGATAGACAGACATACAGATAGATAGATGATAGATAGATAGATAGATAGATAGATAGATAGATTAGATATAGACAGCCATATATACAGATAGACATATAATAAAAAAAATATATAGATATATAGATAGTTAATAAATAGATAGATAATAGATAGATAAATAGATAGATAGATAATAAATATATAGATACTGTAGATAATAAAAAGATAATAGATAGGCATACAGATAGATAGATAGATAGATAGATAGATAGATAGATGATAGATAGATATACACCCAGGTGGTAAATCACCACAGTACAAGCTAAAGTTATTAAGCTGGTTGTTCATTTGTGAGAGTGTGCTTCTCTTTGTGTGTAGATAGATAGATAGATAGATAGATAGACATACAGATAGATAATAAATATATAGATACTGTAGATAATAAAAAGATAATAGATAGGCATACAGATAGATAGATAGATAGATAGATAGATAGATGATAGATAGATATACACCCAGGTGGTAAATCACCACAGTACAAGCTAAAGTTATTAAGCTGGTTGTTCATTTGTGAGAGTGTGCTTCTCTTTGTGTGTGTGTGTGTGTGTGTATGTATATATATATATATATATATATATATATTGTTTAATATTAAACTAAAACTAACAGAAGGTGCATACTTCATACATTGGTATTCTCTGGTCACTGTCCGATAAAGTCCTCTTAAGTCTCAACAGAAAAAAAGTAAATTTATTTTAAAAATAAAAATGTAAAGTACCCAGTTTTACATGGATTAAATAAACATTGATGATAATTTCATAAGAAATTAGTGTTAAGGCGTAAAATAAAAACTAGAGAAACTTGTCAAATAATAAAATATGAAATAAATAAAATGTTTCCTGTAGTTAAACACATTACTGTTTATGTGCACACAATTAGTATATAAAGAGGCACACTTTTGCTAGGTATAAAGGGTATCACTTAGGACACAGTCAGTGTAACTGATTAGGCACAGTCTACATGCCAGAAACGTCATTGCACAAGCACCTGGGACAAATCTGGCAGTGGGATGGCTCTTGCATTATAGGACTCAGCACAGCTATTTACAGGCTTCCTCCTTCAGCTGAAAGTTCTGAGCTCACTAGGATTACTGCACATTACTTATAGCAACATGTGTTAAGCTGAAGATGGATTGTAAAACTTCACATATGAAAGTGCTTTATCCAACATAGCATTTGATGTTTTTTTGTTTTGTTTTTTATGAAGACCAGAAGTTTTTTATTATAGGAAGTATCATCTATAGTCATCTTGCTGCAATGCCTCAAAGCCACAATAGAAACCCAAGTCCTGTGCCTGATGTGAACTGGGATTCTGGACTTAAGGAAATGAATGAAACCTGGAAAGGAGCTCTTGCCTGTATAGGAGTAGCATTTTTTTTCATTATGACAATAGGAATTATTTACTGGCAGGTGGTGGACCAACCTAACAAAAACTGGATCCTAAAAGGAACATTCAGTGGACTTATATGGGAGAGAAATACTCACTCACTTATCTTGCAGACACTGAGTGAAAATAAAACTTATGTGGAAATCGACGTTGAACCTTTTCCTGATATGGAACAACCTTTTGTTAAGAATTTGTGCTGGCTGAACAAGACTGAATTTTGTTACACATGGGGATCCACTACAGATCTTAAAATTTCTTTACAGCCTAGTTTCTCAGCTGGTACTGAGTGCTACAGCATACGCTGGACTCCAATACACTGTGAAGTCAAACACCGGGTATGTATAAAGCAACTTGACTGCTTAGTGTAGATGACAAAACCTTTTCTTTGCATGTGTTAATATTAGGATGTGCATTCGGGTCCTTCGTGAGCATCAGAAAACGAAAGTAAGCAGCGGCTCGTGCCCTTCGGATATTTTTGTTGCAGGATTTATTCTTGTAAAAGATCCCCCCTCTAAGAGCTATATTTGCGCTTTCGGATCCTCAGGAAGAATCCGAATATGCATTCCTAGTTCATATCCATAAAAGGGTATAAACAAATGATCATTTAAAATCATTCCTAGCAGGTTTAGTTCCTGATTTCTGCTGTGTAATTATTTATGCAAATTTATGTTAATGGACTTGGACAATCTTTTTTTATAATAATATATAATTATTATTATAATTAGAATATTAAGGGCCAGATTACAAGTGGAGCGCTTATTTATCATGCACCCGCAAATGGGCAAATTTGTCCGTTTGAGGGCGCGCAATAAATAACCAGCTATTACATTAGTGCTCCAGAAATTAATCAGAGGTCAGACCTCTGGTTAATTTTCAAAATAAACCCCAATTGCCCCTCAAAATAAAGTATATTCTTTTAAATATTTTTTTTTTTTTTTTTTTTAAAAAGTGGTTTTTAGGGGTTAGAGTAGGTGGGTGTGTTGTGTTAGAAAAAAAACGGCACTGAAAAGTGCTTTTACATAGCGGCCTAACAGTTTCCTGTAAATATAAATGTATATGTTTATATACATATATATTTATGTGTTAATATGTGTGTATATTGGTGGCATGTCTTCCATGCAATGTGAACGCGAGGTCACATTAGCATTGCGGGCCACTTAAAATACCAGAACACAATTGCTTGTACTGCTATTACGAGTGGAGCGCAAATATTGCACTCGCGAAAGTGCAATTTTGCGTTTCACTCGTAATCTGACCCTAAATTGTTTTTTTGTTACAATATAAATCAGATTGTAAAAATTTTCATTTGTGCTGTGATTTTTTATTGTCTAATGATAAACTTTTATAAGTTAATCAGCAAATAGTTTAACATAATATACACCAATAATCTTTCATCTATCTATCTATCTATCTATCTATCTATCTATCTATCAAAACTTTGAGCACAGAAATGTTTGCATGGCAAAAAGTGATGAAATCAATTCTATAGAAAGAAATCATGAAAAGGTCTGTATTGCATGCAACTGTAAGTTTCTTCTAACACAGAGACACACAGTAACTTTACTTGTTATCCTGAGAGGGTCTTGAAATAAAAAAGTTTATTAGTCATATTTTGTACTTTTTATGGCAGCACTTTGCAAGTAAATAATCAGAATAAAACAATTTGGGGGTCTCTGCTTTAAAAATATAAAAAACTAACATGAATCAGGTGTCCTGTTGCTGTCATCCCTTAAAGGGACACTAAACCCAAATTTCTTCTTTTGTGATTCAGATAGAGCATGAAATTTTAAGCAACTTTCTAATTTACTCCTATTATCAAATTTCCTTCATTCTCTTGGTATCTTTATTTGAAATGCAAGAATGTAAGTTTAGATGCCGGCCCATTTTTGGTGAACAACCTGGGTTGTTCTTGCTGATTGCTGGATAAATTCATCCACCAATAAAAAAGTGCTGTCCAGAGTACTGAACCAAAAAACCCCAGCTTAGATGCCTTCTTTTTTAAATGATGATAGCAAGAGATTGAAGAAAAATTGATAATAGGAGTAAATTAGAAAGTTCCTTAAAATTGCATGCTCTATCTGAATAACAAAAGAAAAAAAAATTGGTTCAGTGTCCCTTTAAAGGGGCATACAAATAAACCTTTTCTCAGAAAAGGTTTATTTGTATGCCCCTTTAAAGGGACACTGAACCCAAATTTTTTCTCTGCTCTGTTTGTCTAACCTTTCGTATTGCAATAGAATATGCCAGGAGTGTAACTTTTCTATTAAAAAGTTTATTTTTCTTTATTTATAAGAAAATGCTTTAAAATAAAACGTTATCATAAGCAAGGATAAAAAAAAAACTTCATGTCATTTTTATTTATTTTCTGAAAAACAGGTATAATACGTAACGAATAGCTTATTGATTACAGAATTTCAGATGATAATGCTAAAAATATAATTGAATATATGAATGAATTTAAATTGACAGTAAAGTCAAAATTAAACGTTCATGATTCAGATAGAGCATACAAATTTAATCAGTTTTGCAATTTACTTCCATTATCTTTTTTTGTTCTCTTGGTGAGGAAGGGGCGTGTCCCCGAAACTAGTAGTGGTAACGTATACACAGAGGCCTCTATTTATCAAGGTCTGGCGGACCTGATCCGACAGTGCGGATCAGGTCCGCCAGACTTCGCTGAATACGGCGAGCAATAAGCTCACGGTATTCAGCATTGCGCCAGCAGCTCACAAGAGCTGCTGGTGCAACGCCGCCCCCTGCAGACTTGCGGCCAGTGGGCCGCCAGCAGGGGGTGTCAATCAACCCGATCGTACTCGATCGGGTTGATTTCCGGCGATGTCTGTCCGCCTGCTCAGAGCAGGCGGACAGTTTATGGAGCAGCGGTCTTTGTGACCGCTGCTTCATAACTGCTGTTTCTGGCGAGTCTGCAGGCTCGCCAGAAATTCGGAGCTTGATAGATAGGCCCCAGAGTCTGGCCAGGCAAGTGTTTGCAGTTTCTCTCGCTCTTCATTTATCAGAGTACTATATGATTTTTAGTTTTTTAAAAGGTTTTTATACTTGTGATTTAATACTGCATATTTGTATGTTGTACATTTGTATATTGTATGAAAGTGGGGACATTAGTGCTCCATTTTATCTCAAAAACTTTAATTTGCCCTCTAGTGTGCAAATAGTTTTTTTAACCTATGTGTTAGGACTATATACAATAGCAACATTTAATACTATTGTTTTATGAATAGGTATATGTAATGTTATATCTTTCTAAATGTTCTAAGACATGGTCTGTCGGTAAAATAAACTGTTTTTTCTACACATTGTGTATTTCTAGTTTATATTTGCTGTATACAGCACTGTTTATATACTCTCATATAAATACATATATATATATATATGTGATTTTCTTTGGTACAATATATATCTATACCTATACATGTCTATATATGTATACATATGTATTTATGTGTTTATATTTGTATATATGTCTATGAATACATAAACACACATATAAATACATATGTACACACACACACATATATATATATATACACACATACATGCATATACATCTTAAGACATGCATATTATGTATCTCTATGTTAAAGCCCTTTGTAGCATTTTTTTTCTTACACCTGTGACCTCATATCTTTGTTCCATTATAACTGTTTTATGCAATATTGTTTTAAATAAAAAATTTTAACAGATTGTGTTATTATGAGTGTAATTGCACTTTAAAATGTATTTTTGATGTGTTTTGTGCAACTTTTTATTCAAACAGTTAACCAGAGCTCTAAAGATACCCCGATGTGCTAAATTCAATTGCGCTCAAGCAAACGTGTTTACTTTCAACTTGTAATATGTGTGCTACTTCACATGCGCGAACACCCACGATAAACCCTTTTTTTCGCTTACATGCAATAAACCCCTTTTCACTTGCGAGCAACAGTTAGCATGCTGCTCGAAATCTAGCCCTATGCTTGGTGTGCATCACCATTATAATGCGTGCAAACTACCTACCTGTATATGCTAGGTGAGTCACATGCAGGACACATATTTTTTTCTCCAGCTATGTTTGCAAACATACGTGCATTTCAAAAAATGCTTCAAGTCAAATCTAAAGTGTTACTGTACATTTAAGGATATGACTGTTTATGTAAAGCACTGTCTGTTCAAAATCGCTTTATAATTTAACAACCGGATTTATCTGAAGAAACCTCTCCACAGTTATAGCTTTGTAAATTTATAGAATGTTTTTACCTATAGTGACCTCTCTGACAGCTAAATATAATAGAACTCTCTGCTCTAACTAAATACATTTGAATAAATCAAGGTCTTTGTTTATATAATACAGCTTTATTATACAGCTAGATTAGTATTTAGTATTCAGAAAAGGACTTTATTGGCTAGTGTTTGCCTTTAGATATGAATAGCTTATTGTTTTATGCATTGTTGTGGTAGTATTGGGAATGTCTGAATTTTACTCTATGGGGGTAGATTGCAGAATCCGCTGCTTGATAAATCTACCCCATTGTGTGCACAGATGAACCCTTCTGTATAACTGTTCTGAAAGGTGGTTGATTTATGTTATAAACATAAAATTGAGGTGGTAAGGACAAAGACTGCAAGAGATTTTAAGAATGCTGAGATATGCATCCTAACAATTAATTAAAGGAACATGAGCCAACGACAAGAGGCACAAATCAGCAGCTAGCTCACAGTTGTCCATTATTGCTCCAGGGCCTACCTAGGTATGCTTTTAAACAAAAGATACCAAGAGAATGAAGCAAATTAGATAATCAAAGTAAACTGGAAAGGTGTTTAAAATTGCTGTTCTATCTGAACTATGAAAGTCTCATTTTGAATTTAATGTCCCTTTACGCACACACGGGCTAAAAGGGCCTTTTGGTTTTTCTCCTTCATCAGAACCTGTTTACTTAGTTTTATGTTTCAGAGTAAAATAATGTTGATGCACATGTTTGTCTTCAGTGCTCTCCCGATACTTTATTTCCTTTTTCTTATTGATGTATCTTCTCCTCCCTTCTGGTCCCTATTCATCTGCTCTACACTTTCAGTTACTTCTCCCACTACTGATAGTTCTCTGGACATTTCTCATGGCTCTCTACATATTCCTTAGGCAGCTCAATTCTACCTGTAAAGGTTTTACTTTAAATTATATTATGGTACCCATAACCAGAAAACAGCCATATCCTAACATGTTCTTCTTTCAAGAAATCCTGAAATTAGACATGTCCTCTAGAGACTAGGTAGCACCTTCTATGCCACTTTCCTGCATTTCCCTTTGTCTTACCATGTTTTCTTAGCATTTCATTATGCCTGTAATGCTTGTAGCACTTCCCAGCTCCCTCGTCCCATGTGTCTTAATTTCCTCAGCTCCCTCGACTGAGGTGTAACCATTTCCTCAGCTCTCTCGTCCCATGTGTTATAATTTCCTCAGCTCCCTCGCCCCATGTGTCATTTTTTCCTCAGCTCCCTCACCCCATGTGCCATTTTTTCCTCAGCTCCCTTGCCCCATGTGTCATCATTTCCTCAGCTCCCTCATCCCATGTGTCATCATTTCCTCAGCTCCCCATCCTATGTGTCATCATTTCCTCAGCTCCCTCATCCCATGTGTCATCATTTCCTCAGCTCCCTGTCCCATATGTCATCATTTCCTCAGCTCCCTCATCCTATGTGTCATCATTTCCTCAGCTCCATCACACCATGTGTCATCATTTCCTCAGCTCCCTTGCCCCATGTGTCATAATTTCTTCACCGCCCTTGTCCCATGTCTGATCATTTCATCAGCTCCCTCGTCCGATGTCTGATCATTTCATCAGCTCCCTCATCCCATGTCTGATCATTTCATCAGCTCCCTCGTCCCATGTCTGATAATTTCATCAGCTCCCTCGTCCCATGTCTGATCATTTCTTCACCACCATCATTCCATTTCTGATCATTTCATCAGCTCCCTCATCCCATTTCTGATCATTTCATCAGCTCCCTCATCCCATGTCTGATCATTTCACCAGCTCCCTGGTCCCATGTGTCATAATTTCCTCAGCTCACTCGCCCCATGTGTCATTTTGTTCCTCAGCTCCCTTGCCCCATGTGTCATCATTTCCTCAGCTCCCTCATCCCATGTGTCATCATTTCCTCAGCTCCCCATCCCATGTGTCATCATGTCCTCAGCTCCCTTGTCCCATGTGTAACCATTTCCTCAGCTCCCTCATCCAATGTGCCATCATATCCTCACCTCCTTCATCCCATGTGTCATAATTTCCTCAGCTCTCTCATCCCATGTGTCATCATTTCCTCAGCTCCCTCATCCCATGTGTCATCATTTCCTCAGCTCCCTCACACCATGTGTCATCATTTCCTCAGCTCCCTTGCCCCATGTGTCATCATTTCTTCACCGCCCTCGTCCCATGTCTGATCATTTCACCAGCTCCCTCGTCCCATGTCTGATCATTTCATCTGCTCCCTCGTCCCATGTCTGATAATTTCTTCACCACCATCATCCCATGTCTGATCATTTCATCAGCTCCCTCGTCCCATGTCTGATCATTTCACCAGCTCCCTCGTCCCATGTCTGATCATTTCATCAGCTCCCTCATCCTATGTCTGATAATTTCTTCACCACCATCATCCCATGTCTGATCATTTCATCAGCTCCCTCGTCCCATGTATGATCATTTCACCAGCTCCCTCATCCCATGTCTGATCATTTCCTCAGCTTCCTCGCCCCATGTGTCATAATTTCTTCACCGCCCTTGTCCCATGTCTGATCATTTCATAAGCTCCCTTGTCCGATGTCTGATCATTTCATCAGCTCCCTTGTCCCATGTCTGATCATTTCTTCACCACCATCATTCCATTTCTGATCATTTCATCAGCACCCTCATCCCATTTCTGATCATTTCATCAGCTCCCTCATCCCATGTCTGATCATTTCACCAGCTCCCTCGTCCCATGTGTCATCATTTCCTCAGCTCACTCGCCCCATGTGTCATTTTGTTCCTCAGCTCCCTTGCCCCATGTGTCATCATTTCCTCAGCTCCCTCATCCCATGTGTCATCATTTCCTCAGCTCCCCATCCCATGTGTCATCATGTCCTCAGCTCCCTTGTCCCATGTGTAACCATTTCCTCAGCTCCCTCATCCAATGTGCCATCATATCCTCACCTCCTTCATCCCATGTGTCATAATTTCCTCAGCTCTCTCATCCCATGTGTCATCATTTCCTCAGCTCTCTCATCCCATGTGTCATCATTTCCTCAACTCCCTCACACCATGTGTCATCATTTCCTCAGCTCCCTTGCCCCATGTATCATAATTTCTTCACCGCCCTCATCCCATGTCTGATCATTTCACCAGCTCCCTCGTCCCATGTCTGATCATTTCATCTGCTCCCTCGTCCCATGTCTGATAATTTCTTCACCACTATCATCCCATGTCTGATCATTTCATCAGCTCCCTCGTCCCATGTCTGATCATTTCACCAGCTCCCTCGTCCCATGTCTGATCATTTCATCAGCTCCCTCATCCTATGTCTGATAATTTCTTCACCACCATCATCCCATGTCTGATTATTTAATCAGCTCCCTCGTCCCATGTCTGATCATTTCACCAGCTCCCTCATCCCATGTCTGATCATTTCCTCAGCTTCCTCGCCCCATGTGTCATAATTTCTTCACCACCCTCGTCCCATGTCTGATCATTTCATAAGCTCCCTTGTCAGATGTCTGATCATTTCATCAGCTCCCTTGTCCCATGTCTGACCATTTCCTCAGCTCCCTCATCCAATGTGTCATCATATCCTCACCTCCTTCATCCCATGTGTCATAATTTCCTCAGCTCTCTCATCTCATGTGTCATCATTTCCTCAGCTCCCTCATCCCATGTGTCATCATTTTCTCAGCTCCCTCACACCATGTGTCATCATTTCCTCAGCTCCCTTGCCCCATGTGTCATAATTTCTTCACCACCCTTGTCCCATGTCTGATCATTTTACCAGCTCCCTCGTTCCATGTCTGATCATTTCATCTGCTCCCTCGTCCCATGTCTGATCATTTCATCAGCTCCCTCGTCCCATGCCTGATCATTTCATCAGCTCCCTCATCCCATGCCTGATCATTTCATCAGCTCCCTCGTCCCATGTCTGATCATTTCATCAGCTCCCTCGTCCCATGTCTGATCATTTCTTCACCACCATCATCCCATGTTCGATAATTTCATCAGCTCCCTCGTCCCATGTCTGATCATTTCATCACCACAATCATCCCATGTCTGATAATTTCTTCACCACCCTCATCCCATGTCTGATCATTTCATCAGCTCCCTCATCCCATGTCTAATCATTTCCTCAGCTCCCTTGCCCCATGTGTCATTATTTCTTCACTGCCCTTGCCCATGTCTGATCATTTCTTCATCGCCCTCATCCCATGTTTGATCATTTCATTAGCTCCCTTATCCCATGTGTCATCATTTTCTCAGCTCCCTCGTCCCATGTGTAATCATGTCCACAGCTCCCTCTACCCATGTGTCATCATTTCTTCAGCTCCCTCATCCCATGTGTCATCATTTCCTCAGCTCCCTCATCCAATGTGTCATCATTTCCTCAGCTCCCTTGTCCCATGTGCCATTATTTCCTCATCTCCCTCATCCCATGTGTCATCATGTCCTCAACTTCTTCATCTCATGTGTCATCATTTCCTCAGCTCCCTCATCCCATGTGTCATCATGTCCTCAGTTATTTTGCTCCATGTGTCATCATTTCCTCAGTTCCCTCATCCCATGTGTCATCATTTCCTCAGCGCCCTTGTCCCATGTGTCATCATATCTCAGCTCCCACATCCTCTCATGAATGGCCCTGCATGTTTCTATCTACTTTGATACCTGTGCCAGATTACCTTTGAATGAATATAATTACATCAACAGTCTTTTACTTTTTTTGTCCCCAGTGTGCTTCCATATTCATGGGCCATAATTTCTACATGTTTTGTATCTAACTCCTCATCATTTTCTCCCAAATGTATCTTGTCTCTCTTACAATTATTTGCAATAACATCTACTACTTTTCAGTACCTCACAACAGTTGCCTGATGTTTTCAAGGATGTGGGAGGTTAAAGAGCCTATTGCAATTTGTGGGTGTGGCCACACATATGGAGGGGCGGGGTTGGGGGTGTAGTGGGCATATCTGGTAAGGTTATGGTTGGCTGTGTCTGGAGGGGTTATAGGAAGGGCTCAGCATGGCCCCTTACAGCCAGAACACCAAGGGGCTGCAAACAGAAGTGGGTCAAATCTACAGGGTTTATGATAGTTGAGAGGTATGTCCCTCTCCCCAATTCTTTAGCATTTTTATCAAAGCCATCCAAATATTTCTGCCTCTTTACTGTATACTTACAGGTTTCCATTTCCTTTTTTAATTCCCTATATACCTACCATACCAGCTTAATAGAGTTTTTATTTCTTGGAGTGTGGTAGAAAAGCTAGGAATTAATTTATGTACCTTACCAAAACAGTTTCTGAAATCTGTAATAAAAGTAATGTCAAAACAAATTGCATAATAGACAATAACATGCTAAAAAACCAGCACTTGAATTTCGAATAAGCAGTAGATTTTTTCTGGAAAATATCAATGATAATTCCATTTTCCCTCCCCTTCTGTCATGTAAAAACCATCAGCCAATCACAAAATGCATATGCGTATAAACCATGATTTCTTGCACATGCTCAATAGAAGCTGGAGCCCCAAAACGCGTATATAAAATAAAGGTTGCGCACGTTTTTATTATAGTAGTAACTTGAAAAGATTTTTTTTTTAAATTGCATGATCTATCTGAATCATGAAAGTTTAATTTTGACTTTAGTGACCTTTAAAAGGCTACATAATTCATGATATAGATAAAGCTAACAATATTTTTTCGAATCTACCTCTTTCCTTGACCTCCTTTGTTGAAATGTAGTTATTTTCTATCAGAGCATACTGAGGTTGTCTCAGGAACATGCACGTCTTGAGCACTATGGACTCCATTTAAGAAGCTATGGATGTAGCTTTGGAGCGTCTACAGCTGTAGGCTCACATGAGCGAGCCTGAAGCTGAGAGTTAAAGGGACATGAAACCCCAAAAAAATATTTCATGATTTAGGTAGAACATACCAGTTTAAACAACTTTCTACTTCTATTATCAAATTTGCATCATTCTCTTGGTAGCATTCATTTTTTGAAGGAGCAGCAATGCACTACTGGTTTCTAACTGAACACATGGGTGAGCCAATGACAATCGGTTTATATATGCAGCCACCAATCAGCAGATAGATTCTAGTTTTTTTGCTGCTCCTGAGCCTAAATAGATAAACCTTTCAGCAAAGGTTAACAAGAGAAGGAAGCAAATTAAATAATAGAAGTAAATTGAAAAGTTGTTTAAAATTGCACGCTCTTTCTGAATCATGAAAGAAAATATTTAGGTTTCATTTCCCTTTAAGAAGCAGTGATCATCAGGTGCTGCTTCTTAACCTATACGCCAAATGTAAGTGGTGATTTTCTACCCCCCCCAGACGTTTCCGAGCAGAGAGATTGACGGCTGCAAGGTGAAGTGTGCAATGATAATTGTAGGCAGCATATTGCTGCCCTTGTGCCGCAATGCTGGGCAGTCAGTGATGAAGATGTTTGCTCATGTCTGTCTGGGGTTTAGTAAATCTAGTCCTATATCTTTAATATTGTTACAAACATTGTTACAAACACTGATGCCTTATAGAGCTTTAGACATGTGCACGCTCCTAATTGCTCTAAATCATGAACGTCTATTTTTTTACTTCAGTGCACTCTCATGGTAAGGAACTAACGCCTAGATTTAGAGTTCTGCGTTAGCCGTCAAAACCAGCGTTAAGGGGTCCTAACGCTGGTTTTTGCCGCCCGCTGGTATTTAGAGTCAGTCAGGAAAGGGTCTAACACTCACTTTCAAGCCGCGACTTTTCCATACCGCAGATCCCCTTATGCCAATTGCGTAGCCTATCTTTTCAATGGGATCTTTCTAATGCCGGTATTTAGAGTCTTGGCTGAAGTGAGCATTAGAACTCTAACGACAAGACTCCAGCCTCAGAGAAAAGCCAGGGGTTAAGAGCTTTCTGGGCTAACGCCGGTTCATAAAGCTCTTAACTACTGTGCTCTAAAGTACACTAACACCCATAAACTACCTATGTACCCCTAAACCGAGGCCCCTCACATCGCCGCCACTCTAATGAATTTTTTTGAACCCCTGATCTAACGACCGCACACCGCCGCAACCTACATTATCCCTATGTACCCCTAATCTGCTGCCCCTAACACCGCCGGCCCCTACATAATATTTATTAACCCCTAATCTGCCCCCCCCAACGTCGCTGCTATCTTACCTACAATAATTAACCCCTAATCTGCCGACCAGACCTTGCCGCTACTCTAATAAATGTATTAACCCCCAAAGCTAAGTCTAATCCTAACCCTAACACCCCCCTAAATTAAATATAATTTTTATCTAACTAAATAAAATAAATCTTATTAAATAAATTAATCCTATTTAAAGCTAAATACTTACCTGTAAAATAAACCCTAATATAGCTACAATATAAATAATAATTATATTGTAGCTATTTTAGGATTAATATTTATTTTACAGGCAACTTTGTATTTATTTTAACCAGGTACAATAGCTATTAAATAGTTAATAACTATTTAATATCTACCTAGTTAAAATAATTACAAAAGTACCTGTAAAATAAATCCTAACCTAAGTTACAATTAAACCTAACACTACACTATCAATAAATTAATTAAATAAACTACCTACAATTATCTACAATTAATTACGAGAACATCTGTCCTGTATAGCTAAGGGAAATCTAGAAACTCATCTATACACTCATTTCAGAGAAATACATAAGAATAACTTAAAAGACTTTAAATTCTGGGGTATAAAGAAATTGAAACAAGAGTGGAGAGGGGGAAACTTTGAAGAAAAACTATTAAGAAAAGAGGCAGAATTAATTTACAACATGCAGACTTTATATCCATCAGGACTAAATTCTGAACTGGACCTTTCCCCATTTCTTACCTCATAATGATGAAAACAAATAGAACTAGTAAGATTCAATATTTCAACAAGACCATAAAAACCATCTAAAAAACATGGGAATTAAATTACTCTTTATAAAAAACTTGATTCAAAATTTATTACCTATCTTACTATCTCAAATTCTATAATGAAATCGTTAGTTTCTAAATAATAAAAAATTCAGAAATAAGTCACTAAAAATTATTTATAATTTAACAACATTATACCAAATATATAAGGACAAATCGAGTAAAAGAACTATGTAAAGAATAAAAGCTAGAATTATATAAAATAATGAAAACTATATATACAACACACTAATTAATACGATGACAAAAAATTGATGGTTATACATTCTAACAAAAGAATGGGAAAAATATATCATAAAAATGTGATAATTATATGAAATAACAAACATCCATTTTGAAATAATCTGCGTTTAGGCTTGGATATATAGAAAACCCATTAGAAATTGATAAACAATATATTAATATATTATATAAGTCGACTAGAAACATTGATGTATATAATAGAAGATTTTAATAATCCACCTTATAAATCGAATAAAATAACAAAAAATTTATATACCGTCTGAAAAAGATAGATACAAATGAAAAATCCACCTTATAAATTGAACAAATGTATCTATACTATTTGCAAAAGATAGATACAATTCGATAGTCCACCTTAAATCCTCAGTAAAAGCCATTTAAACAGATCACCAATAGAAAAAGGAAGAAACATCAACCAATCAGAAAGAGAAGAGGGCTCTTTAAAAACACCGGGCTTCAGAACACAAACCATCCGTCTTGATAAAGCCAATCGGCGAAACGCGTAGACGCAACCATTACAGCTCACATATACCCTGCAGGATCTCAATCACAATTTGAGTACAGGGGAAGAAGAAAAGAAACAAACGGCCGTTTGTACACTAAGTATCGGAGGAACCGCCAAACACGCCGGAGCGTGTAGCGGAAGTATTCACCTGACTCGAAAGCCTGCTGCCAAATACTGACAGCCAGAGATATTTTAAACAGAAGGTGCTGAACCATCAGAGCCACACAGACTGAAATAGGCTCCAAAGAACCAAGCTTACAGGCTAGTCTTGTATCGTACAAGATTGGAGAGAGAAAAGGCATAAACATCTTCCTGGTAAGATAAACAAACAAACCGCCAGACACAGCAGGTGTCAGAAGACCCGGTAAGCTCATTAGAAACACTTGTTACAAATTGCATAAAAAAAGACTGAAGTGTTACAAGGTTACCCCTCTAAGAAATAGCGGAAATTTATTGGACTACAAATATATTTTTATACTGGAAAAAGACTTTTAAACATCAAAGCAATTTTTATGAACATTTTATTTCTGACAATTAGTCAAGAAAATATCTTTTTAAAGACACTACATTTTCAGATGCAAATATAAGGTGGATTAAGGTGGTTACATAGCCATTGTTTAACTAGAGTGTTGCAATAATCTAGACGTAAAGGTTAAGATACAGAGAAACACAAAAATATAAAGTTTAAAAGGGAGACGTCCCATACTTTAATATATTAGCACTACTTCATCCTACCCTAGACTGATTATACTGTTTATATTATTGTTTTTTATGATTTTTTGATTTATATATGTTTTTAGATTGTCCACCAGCAATAAATATTGTGCAAATTTTAAATCTCCATATTGTCTTTAAAGCTTTTTTAGCGCTCCCAAACTTCAATAATTGACTTTTGTTTGGTTTATACTAAAAACTGGTAATCATAGGGAAGATTACCTGTGAGGGAGCTTAAGGATAATAACTTGGCGCTTATCTTAAACTAACCCACGCAACTTACAATTAAACCTAACACTACACTATCAATAAATTAATTAAATAAACTACCTACAATTATCTACAATTAAACCTAACACTACACTATCAATAAATAAATTAAATACAAATACCTACAAATAAATACAAATAAATACACTAACTAAAGTACAAAACATAAAAAAAGAACTGTTACAAAAAATAAAAAAATAATTTACAAACATTATAAAAATATTACAACAATTTTAAGCTAATTACACCTACTCTAAGCCCCTAATAAAATAACAAAGCCCCTCAAAATAAAACAATGCCCTACCCTATTCTAAAATAAAAATTGAAAAGCTCTTTTACCTTACCAGCCCTTAAAAGGGCCTTTTGCGGGGCATACCCCAAAGAATTCTGCTCTTTTGCCTGTAAAAAAAAACATACAATACCCCCCCAACATTACAACCCACCACCCACATACCCCTAATCTAACCCAAACCCCCCTTAAATAAACCTAACATTAAGCCCCTGAAGATCTTTCTACCTTGTCTTCACCACGCCGGGTATCACCGATCCGTCCAGAAGAGGGTCCGAAGTCTTCCTCCTATCCGGGGCTGAAGTGGTCCATCATCTGGCTGAAGTCTTCATCCAAGCAGGGGCTGAAGAGGTCCATCATCCGGCTGAAGTCTTCATCCAAGCGGGGGCTGAAGAGGTCCATCATCCGGCTGAAGTCTTCTATCAAGCGGCATCTTCAATCTTCTTTCTTCCGGTTCCATCTTTATCCCGCCGATGCGGAACATCCATCCTGGCCGACGACTTCCCGATGAATGACGGTTCCTTTAAGGGACGTCATCCAAGATGGCGTCCCTCGAATTCCGATTGGCTGATAGGATTCTATCAGCCAATCAGAATAAAGGTAGGAAAATTCTAATTGGCTGATGGAATCAGCCAATCAGATTCAAGTTCAATCCGATTGGCTGATCCAATCAGCCAATCAGATTGAGCTTGCATTCTATTGGCTGATCGGAACAGCCAATTCCTACCTTAATTCCGATTGGCTGATAGAATCCTATCAGCCAATCGGAATTTGAGGGATGCCATCTTGGATGACATCCCTTAAAGGAACCGTTATTCGTCCGGAAGTCGTCGGCCAGGATGGATGTTCCGCGTCGGCGGGATGAAGATGGAGCCGGATGAAAGAAGATTGAAGATGCCGTTTGATAGAAGACTTCAGCCGGATGATAGACCTCTTCAGCCCCCGCTTGGATATGGGTTTTTTTCCAGGCAAAAAAGCAGAATTCTTTGGGGCATGCCCCACAAAAGGCCCTTTTAAGAGCTGGTAAGGTAAAAGAGCTTTTCAATTTTTATTTTAGAATAGGGTAGGGCATTTATTTATTTTGGGGTTCTTTGTTATTTTATTAGGGGGCTTAGAGTAGGTGTAATTAGCTTAAAATTGTTGTAATATTTTTATAATGTTTGTAAATTATTTTTTATTTTTTGTAACTTAGTTCTTTTTTTATTTTTTGTACTTTAGTTAGTGCATTTATTTGTATTTATTTGTAGGTATTTGTATTTAATTTATTTATTGATAGTGTAGTGTTAGGTTTAATTGTAGATAATTGTAGGTAGTTTATTTAATTAATTTATTGATAGTGGAGTGTTAGGTTTAATTGTAACTTAGGTTAGGATTTATTTTACAGGTACTTTTGTAATTATTTTAACTAGGTAGCTATTAAATAGTTATAACTATTTAATAGCTATTGTACCTGGTTAAAATAAATACAAAGTTGCCTGTAAAATAAATATTAATCCTAAAATAGCTACAATATAATTAATATTTATATTGTAGCTATATTAGGGTTTATTTTACAGGTAAGTATTTAGCTTTAAATAGGATTAATTTATTTAATAAGATTTATTTTATTTTGTTAGATAAAAATTATATTTAACTTAGGGGGGTGTTAGGGTTAGGGTTAGACTTAGCTTTAGGGGTTAATACATTTATTAGAGTAGCGGTGAGGTCCGGTCGGCAGATTAGGGGTTAATAATTGTAGGTAGGTAGCGGCGACGTTGGGGGGGGGCAGATTACGGGTTAATAAATATAATATAGGGGTCGGCGGTGTTAGGGGCAGCAGATTAGGGGTTCATAGGGATAACGTAGGTTGCGGCGGTGTACGGAGCGGCAGATTAGGGGTTAATAGTATAATGCAGGGATCAGCGATAGCGGGGGAGGCAGATTAGGGGTTAATAAGTGTAAGGTTAGGGGTGTTTAGACTCGGGGTACATGTTAGGGTGTTAGGTGCAGACATAGGAAGTGTTTCCCCATAGGAAACAATGGGGCTGCGTTAGGCGCTGAACGCTGCTTTTTTGCAGGTGTTAGGTTTTTTTCCAGCTCAAACGGCCCCATTGTTTCCTATGGGGAAATCTTGCACAAGCACGTTTTTGAAGCTGGCCGCGTCCGTAAGCACCGCTGGTATTGAGAGTTGCAGTGGCAGTAAATTATGCTCTACGCTCCCTTTTTGGAGCCTAACGCAGCCCTTCTGTGAACTCTAAATACCCGCGGTATTTAAAAGGTGCGGGGGAAAAAAGCATGCGTAGCTAATGCACCCCTTTGGCCGCAGAACTCTAAATCTAGCCGTAAGTAAATTAGCCTCTTTTTTTAAATTGTTCATGACACTTCTATTATGCAAATAAAGAAACAAATAAATTAACTGTTCTATTTCATGGGCAAGTTAGAAATGTTCTGAGTTTAAAGGGACAGTCTACAGTTTATCATCTTAAAGGGACAGTCTAGTCCAAAATTAACTTTCATGATTCAGATAGGGGATGTAATTTTCAAATTATTTTTATTGAAGAGAGTCCAGGCATATAACAGGTAAACAATTACATACATATGACCAAAAGGCTTTGTGATAGTACAATGAGAGTTTGCAAGAGATACATGATATACAGCCAATAAAAACAAGAGATGTGTATTTCAAAGTTTGACATCCTGAGCAGAGTTGGATCAGGTTATGGAACAAGTATGTATGGGTATATGTTTAATATAGGTATAGCATATTATCATGACTCATTTGGACCAAGATTCATGTAGTATCTGTTACCTGGGCTCCCTCATTTTGTAACTAATTTAACTAAACTAAACAAAACAAAAAAAAAAACTAAACTAAACACACCAGTGTCCTCATAGATCTAAAAGTGAGTGTGCTAGTGCTGTATGCTAGTGCTATGGTGAGGTAAGATGATAACTACACAGTTCTTAGTCAGATATAAGTGATATGGTCAGATGGGTATATTGCGTAGCACATTAGGACTGCAATATAATTTACAGTTTGATCTAGACTAAGTCTTCATGAGCACAATATTTGAACTCTTCTTTGTATAACAACAACACACTAGAAAAGGGTACTCTTAGTGAAAGCATGCACTACGATTGTGGGCTGGCCGTTACAGAAAGGTTGTTTACAGAAGGGTCAGCTAGCCTTTTGCTTTAAGTTATAGATGGTAAAGTCTAACCAAACAGAAATGAGATTGATCTCTATACATTGTCAGAAGCATGTGACGTGAAAAATGAAATAAAGATAATCTGGGCGGTCTCATAAGACATATCCAATAAAAGCACATTGAACATGACTGTCATAACACATTCATTAAAGGTGAACCCCAAAGGAATAATAGGATATAAGAACAAAGCGTGATAGATATAGGGTGTATAGAATTAACTCTAAACCCAAGCTAAGTTGCTGTGTAAACACTTTGTCCCTTGTAGAAGTTGGTGTAATTAAATATAGTCATGCCCTAAATTCTGAAAGCAACCCCAACATGTCAGCGAACAAGTATTAGCAAAGTGACACCATTACACTTGAACTGTGTCTGCAAATGGATTTCCATAAGTTGAGACAGAAAAAACAAAACAAAAAGGAAAGCCCCACACATGTTATGCATCGAATGCAGCTAAAATTTAACATATCCATGATATCCCAGTATGTCAAACATATAGAGATGTGGCTGAAAATGACTATTATCTTTGAGTTTGATAGAAGACCCAATCAGAGTTTAACATAAATAAATAAGGATAATAAAAAGCAAGAAAAAAGAGGACATCAACAACATAAACTGTCTAACCTATTTACAAAAACAGTTGTTCCATGTGGGTGCCGACGTTAAACACACAAAACACTATGTATTATCCAGCGTGATATAGCTGGATAACCTGTTAGTCCCATCAATCTAACCGACACCTACTTTGCCCAAGTCCAGTGATCGACCATACAGGTCTGACAATTCTCTAGGATGGAACACAAGGCAGCGTGGAGAAGGCAGCTCCCCTGACAGAAAAGGCTGTGAGCGCTGAAGGGAGTGTTCAAAAGTGTTCTCCCCTGTTGTATTTGCAGGCAGACATAGTGAGAGTAGCTTGTTGTGCTGCTGTTCCCAGTGATGATCTTGCAGCGGATTAGCAAGACAGGCTTGTAGTGAGACAAGACTGCTCCCTCTCTTATACCCGTTTAGCATGCAGGCATTGTCGGGAGCTGTTCTGCAGGAGGGCTCAGTCGTCATCGGCACCTTCACACAGCCTGATAATACATTAACGTTATTTGGACTCTTGTCCTCCAAGATGAGGTTCCCTGCTTGTATTAGAAGTGGCGTCTCAGTGGGTAAGTTTAGGGGAGTCAAACCCTCCATTATATAGTGTGGCAGAGGTGCTGCAGCCGGATCGGAATCAGTAGCACTTGTGTTATCAGTCACAGTGAGCCTTTGCGAGTGAGTGGGTAATGAGTGTCCCAGGTTGCGTGCAGAAGAGCCGATTTGCTGAGTTTCCGTTATTTTGGTAGGGCAGGACCTTCCAGCGGCTCTGACCATGTTATACAGTCTCTCATAACTCTGGGATAAACGGTCCAATGCGGGCATAAAGGCTGCAAGTAACTGTGTGGTAATACAGTCTGATTCCATAGTTTGAAGATCAGTAGGCGGGAAGTCAATATATACAAAGTCCCTCGCGGGTTCTATTTTAGAAAAATGCCTTCCGGGGTAGAAGAGAATAGTTTTCTTCTATCTGCTTAAGGTTCCCGGACACTTAAAATGTCAAGGGAGATACAGATGGCTTAGAATGATGGCGATCTGGTAAAGGTTAGAAGAGGATTTCTTCAGAGCCACAGAAGTTTGCAGCCATCTTCTAGATCCACCCACCGGAAGTCCCCTGGGGATGTAATTTTAATCAACTTTCCAATTTACTTTTATCACCAATTTCTTTTGTTCTCTTGGTATTCTTAGTTGAAAGCTAAACCTAGGTAGGCTCATATGCTAATTCCTTAGACCTTGAAGGCTGCCTCTTATCTGAACGCATTTTGAAAGTTTTTCACCACTAGAGGGCATTAGTGCATGTGTGTCATATAGATAACATTGTGCTTATCCACGTGGAGTTACCTAGGAGCCAGCACTAATTGGCTAAAATGCAAGTAGTCTGTAAAAAGAACTGAAATAAGGGGGCAATTTGCAGAGGCTTAGATACAACTGGGGAATAGGTCATAAACTGGAGAATAGGTAATTAAGGGATTATCTATCTTTTTATACAATAAAGTGTAGACTGTCCCTTTAAAGTCTTACCTTAGATTAAGCTGCAAATAGCCTCCTGCACCATTTCTATATCATGCAGCAGGAACAGTGAAAACGTTACTGATTGTTTCTGGCTACTTTGAAATGGCTGCCAAGCTCCTCCCGCTGATGACATCACAATCTGGGCTGCATCTATGCACTCTGCTGAATAGTACGGACAGTCTGTTGAATCCAATTAGTGAGTCTTTTTTAACTAGTGAAGACTTTAATGTAGCCCAGATCGTGATGATCAGTGGCAGTGGGCGAAGCTTGGCAGCCATTTCTAAGTGGCCAGAAACAGTTGTCATTTTAAAATAATTTTTTTTTACTATTCCTGCTGCATGATATAGAAAGGGTGCAGGAGGTTGTTTGCATCTTAATCTAAGGTAATACTTTATAGGGACACTCAATTCAAATAAAACTTTTATGATTTAGAAAGAGCATTCAGTTTTAAGACACTTTCTAATTTACTTTCATTACCATATTTTGCGCAGTCTTTTTATAAGCAAACTTTCTGGGGAACAAACTGAGCATGTGCACAAGATCACCGGGTATAGGTATACTACTATTTGATTGGCTGATGTCTGTCACATGTCACAAAAATATTATTATTCCCTTGATAATTAAGCAATTTTACTGAATTCAGTGGTCCTTTAAGATGACTAAAATGTAGAATGTCTCTTTTTTACACATAAAATAACAACACAAGCTTGCTTTGAACTGAACTTTAATATTTGTAATCATAAAGTAAAAGATGTGGACTTTAATTAATGAAAGCCTTTTACTTTATGATTCCAAATATTGTAAATACAAACGTTAAAGTTTACCATCACTAAATTTAAAGTATTTGTTAATACAGGTAGCCCTCAGTTTACGCCAGGGTTAGGTTCCAGAAGGAATGGTTGTAAATCGAAACCATTGTAAATTAAAAACCCAGTTTATAATGTAAGTCAATGGGAAGTGAGGGAGTTAGGTTCCAGGCCCCTGTCAAAATTGTCATAAGTAACACCTAATACATTATTTTTAAAGCTTTGAAATGAAGACTTTAAATGCTAAACAGCATTATAAACCTAATAAAACAACACAGAATATATAATTAAACTAAGTTAAATTAACAAAAACATTTGCTAAACAGCATTGTAAACCTAATAAAATAATCACACAACACAGACTTCACTTGCAATTTTCTGCAAACAGTTCTTCTATGCATTCCAATCTGGGCTGATTTATAGACAGGAAGATCTTGTTCCTTTGAAATCTGCTCGATAGCTCAGGTCTGGTTAAACTGATTAATTTCAGCTTGCTTGGCTTTGCTGCAACACAAGCGGATAGCTCCACCTACTGGCTATTTTAATCAATGCACTGCTTCTCAATAGCAGTCACATGACTGGAAAAAAAGGTTGTTATTCTGAAACGGTGCAAATTGAACCGTTGTAAACTGAGTGCCACCTGTATAGGCATTTTATGTATCAGATTGTAGATGTTTTGCAAATATTCAAAAATTTTATGTTTATTGCTTTAAAACAAAGGGAATCACTAAAAAGCCTTTTTTATCAGTAAGCCGGCAGATATAAATGACCTGTAGCGCTGTTCTTTTAATTACTGTGTAGGATGTTGCAGGGTCAGTATTGGAATACAGCAGGGTGTACTCCTGCCAGAAGGACAAACAACTAATGAAGCAATGGTGGAACATTTCATTACTACTCATAATTAGACATTTTGGGCTAAATTGCAAGTGGAGTGCTAATTTCGCCTGTTTATGGGAGCATGATAAATTACTACCGTAGATCAAATCTCTGGTTAATTTTAAAAATGTCCCCAAATTGCCCCCAAAATAAAGTATAATGTACCTTAATAAAATAGGGTTTAAAGTTGGCGGATGTGGGGTGTTAGAAAAAAAAACCTTTACATTGCGGTCTATGGGGACTGTGTAATTACTATCAATATATGTGTATATGCTTATATACATATATATATTTATGTGTTGACATGTGTATATGCACATATAAACACATAAATATATATGTAAATATTCATATACATGTATATTTAAATCTGCTGCGCAACTTACCCCCTTTGCCACGCTAGGTTCTCTGCCGTGTCTCACGGCATGACAACAAGGCTCCCATTGGAGCCTATGGAAGCGTGCTCTTGACTTCAAATATCAGTGCACATTTGTGCGCTGGTATTACGAGGGGAGCGCAAATATCGCGCTTGCGAAAGCGTAATTTTGCACTCCACTAATAATATGGCCCTTTATGGGGAAGTTTGTTTTATGTTTTAATTTCCCCCTTAATTTTACAACATGCGTAGAATTAAATAGAGCTTTGCTTTTGCTAATAATAACAAATAATTATAGCTAACAGTGGTAATAAATCACATTTACCATTCAGGCAGGATTGCCAATAATGCGTAAGAGGATTTTGTCATCAGCTTTGTAAAAATAATAATTTAAAAATGCATGAAAGATTTTTTTAGTTTATTTAGCTAATCACAGTAGTTCCTGTTTTTTTCACATAGGGCTAGATTCCGAGTGGAGCGCTAACTGTAGCTCGCAAGCGATATCGGGTTTTTCTCATCTTTTCAGTGCGACAGAAATAACGTGCATATTATGAGTTGAAAGTAAATGCGTATGTTCAAGCGCAGTCATGATTAATGCCTGTTTGCAGGTGTGTGATAAATAACCAGCCATTACAAGTGGCTAGTTATTGCTACCGCGACCTTGCGGTAGCAATTAGTGCTCTAAAAATTAACCAGAAATTAGATCTCTGGTAAATTTTCGAAAAGTGCCTCAAATGTCCTCCAAATAGAGGGCATTGTAGTTTTTTTAATAAAAGAAAAACTACACTAGGCAGTTTTGGGGCTTTAAAGTTTGGTGGGAGGTTTATGTTCCCAAAAGTGGGAGGTTTAGCTTCCCAAAAGTCCAAAAACTATTTTGTACCTGTTGGGCGCATCTTGCTGAGCCGTAGGTACCACATATATTCACATATATATACAGTTATACACCGTTGAGCCCTTTCCAGTTAAATACCATGAAACATGAAACATAATTTTTATATTTTGAATAAGAGCAAAAATAAATTCTGAGTATAGGCCACTCCTGATTATAAGCTGCACCCTTAAAGTTTGGTGCCATTTTAAAGAAATTACATTTTTTACTTAAAACCCACTCCCATCCTTCGCTTCTCCTATCCTGGGCAGTGGGCTTCTCCAGCAGTGTATAGCATTAAGGAAGAAGGAGTAGCTGTATGTAAACAAGGGTAGGGTTAGGAGAAAATGTATTTTAATTCCACTCTTAAAGGGACATTAAACCCCAATTTTTTCTTTCATGATTCAGATAGAGAATACAATTTTAAACAACTCTCTAATTTACTTCTATTATCTAATTTGCTTAACTCTCTTAATATTCTTTCTTTAAAAGCATATCTAGATAGGCTCAACAGCTGCTGATTGGTGGCTGCACATAGTTGCCTCGTGTGATTGGCTGAACCATGTATATTGCTATTTCTTTGACAAAGGATATCTAAAGAAAGAAGCAAATTAGATAATAGAAGTAAATTGGAATGTTGTTTAAAATTGTATTCTCTGACTGAATCATGAAAGAAATTTTTTGGGTTTAATGTCCCTTTAAGTATAAGCTTAATTTACTGTTATCAGTGGGAGCCACTCAGGATTCAATTTTTCGCCGTCCCTGTAAGGACTAAGGTTACAGGTCCCTAGTCAGTGTCTCTCCTGTCCGGCTGTGTCCAAGATCTGGACTCTTGCTCTCCTGAAAAATCCCAAATAGGAAAAGACTCGCTAATAAATGTACTGTGTAGAGGGAGACTAATGCTTGCAAAGTGAATAAACAATGAACGTGGATCCTTATAGTGTGACACTATTAAAATCAATGTCCAAAACAGTACAAAGATCTCAACACACCCGGTCACAAGGAGTCCGGTCCTCAGGGAGTGTAGGTTTTCTTAGGAGAATAGTTCCATACCTCAAACTTTCCCCGCTTTCATCAGTTAAGCAGCCTGTGCATCTGACGTGATTTACAGCTTTCACCTCGTCTCATCCCTCTGCAGGATTTCCCAAACACTGTTACCTTGTTTCGGCTCACGGTTCCGCTGGTGTTCGCTGCGTCCTAGCGCCCTTCAGTGACGTCACCTTAGGTAGTGTGTAACTGGATCCTCCAAGCATCGGAGATGGTATCGGCAAAAATCTTGGCTCCCTCTGATAAGCCCCAAAAAATCTACGACGTAGTATTGATCAACTCCTGGCTATGTGTACGAAATAAAGCAAAAGATCAAGGAGCACACTCAAATAAAACTTGACTTTTATTTTCTCATTTTCTTTTAATATGAGAAAATAAAAGTCAAGTTTTATTTGAGTGTGCTCCTCGATCCTTTGCTTTATTTTCTCTTGCTCTCCTGGTTAAGTGCAGCTTTTAGTGTGGGGTCATGCAGATCATCCCTGCAGGAGCTTCGGTTGTTGGCGGCAGGGAGCAGAGTCTCCAGGAAGCCCAGTGTGTGCCCGATCTCCTCCATTAAACGAAAACAGCGATTCCGCCCAACCCCAACACGGACCATTCAAGGTACTTAACGTATACCCGTATACCGGTATTTTTATTGTGATTTGTGCAACATCCCGATTGTAGGCCGCACCCCTAGTTTAAAGACTTACATTAGGGGAAAAATGTGTGGCCTATACTCGGGACAATACGATATATATATATATATATATATATATATATATATATATATATATAATCAGGGTAAAGATTAGCACTCACTG